>NW_013675674.1:7035-12928 GCF_000517525.1 Limulus polyphemus
AGACACCAACTACAACCGTTTTAATTAGTATAAACAGACACCAATTACAACCGTTTTAATTATTATAAACAGACACCAACTACAACCGTTTTAATTAGTATAAACAGACACCAATTACAACCGTTTTAATTATTATAAACAGACACCAACTACAACCGTTTTAATTAGTATAAACAGACACCAATTACAACCGTTTTAATTATTATAAACAGACACCAACTACAACCGTTTTAATTATTATAAACAGACAACAACTACAACCGTTTTAATTATTATAAACAGACAACAACTACAACCATTTTAATTAGTATAAACAAATACCAACTACAACCATTTTAATTAGTATAAACAAACACCAACTACAACCGTTTTAATTAGTATAAACAGACACCAACTACAATCATTTTAATTAGTATAAACAGCCACCAACTACAACCATTTTAATTAGTATAAACAAACACCAACTACAACCGTTTTAATTAGTATAAACAAACACCAACTACAACCGTTTTAATTAGTATAAACAGACACCAACTACAACCATTTTAATTAGTATAAACAGCCAAAAGTCACTCCCCTTTGTAGCAAATAATATTAGTATTTTATTCTGCTTGTTTTATGTACTGAACTTTTCACTATAAAACGAATTGGTTATTTCATGCTAATTTTACTGCTCATGTCTTTTGAATATTCTAAACACCATGTTTTCAATTATCTTTTCGGAATTTGTTTAATTTATACTCAAATATCTCAATACATCTTGTTTCCAGACTTCACTGATGATGGTATAAATGCATTCCGAATCGTTCAACCCATGTAAATGTTTCTCGCCTGAATTAAAATACTTGTCTTCATTATTAACCTTTAAACTTTCTGTGCAGGTTAAAATTCAGTGTAATTCATACAATGGACTAGACCTGTTGAAATGAAAATAAAACGTGTGACCAGAGAAAGCAAAATTTTTAGTCAGAGAATAAAAGAAGGCCTGGCCAGATCAAGGTAATTTTCTGTTTGAATCTAATTTTAGCTAAAATTAAATACATATGTGTATGTGGTCACCAAAGTGAACCTATATGTTTATGGGATTGGAAGAATATCTAGCATTAATACTACTAATTTACTTATCTGAATTATTCAGCATTCAAACTATTTAAGATATTAAAAATGAATTGTGAAGCATAATCATTTGATTCATCATTTGTCACCGAATTATATTGGTTTATTACTTCTAAAAATTTACAGATTAAAAAGACAGATCTAAATAGATAAATTTTACCTCCCTATTCAACTCTGACTCCTCTAGGCCTGATTTCCGAATTTAAAACTTCTTTCACATAAAAGACCTAAATAAAAAAACAACAACAGAAAACATGCTCAATAATGAAATTGGATTTGAACTCAACCCTATTTAGAAGTCGTTTTTTTCCCTCAAGTAGTTTTTCATTCTACTGCTGTAGTAAAATTTGACCCCTCGGGGGCTATTTTGAACCTAAACGCACAAGTTGCTGGAAACAGTTTTATTTTTGTTTTTTGAAAATAACATGTTGAAATGAATCAAGAGTTTATGTTTTGTTAATTGTCTAATCATCATTATACTGGTGTACTCTTAAAAAAAGGTATTTTCAGCCGCGGCTTATTGGCTCATAGAACGGCTCTGAGGTTTTTTTTTTTCATGTACAAACTTTAGCTCATAGCTCCATCATTTCTTGACCGATTTGAGATCTAATTGCAGTTTTTGGACTCGGTAGGTCAACCCCTTCGATTGGTTTATTTTATCACGCCCAAGGTCTCATAGATTAATGTACTTTTTATTATATCTAATGAACAACGGCACAGACAAGCGTTTATTAGATCTAATGAACAATGACAAAGACAGGAAGAAATACACACACATACAAGTTGACGTTTTTCCATATAGATTAGATGGGGACCAACCCTCTCATGACATCCCTAATGTCATCCTGTATCATTGTGTCCAGTTATAGTGAATTGTTAGTTTTCGAAATTAGATGTAAAATTAGATTAGAGTACATCACCGGGGGTCCAACCCCCCCCCCCCTATCTTCTGTGGGATAAATTATATTACAAAGTTTTCATTGATAATAAGAATGTGACGTCACAGATATTAAACCTGAGTACTCTGACTCCATATATTTATAGGCCTACTATTATAAGGGCTGAGAGGTGCGAACAAACAGACAAAATTTGGCTTTATATGTTATATATTTTTGTGCGCTGGCAATACCAAACATGGAGCGCGCATATACCCGATTCAATTTTATTACTCATCAGGATCTCTACCAGCCTACCCTCAAATTGAAATTATTTTAAGCAGGATTAGGCCTGTCGTTGTCAAAGTAAATATTCATGTACACCAAGTAACATTATATCCTCAGCAAGATCAAAACAAAATTAAATCAATATCATGTTTGGGCTAAGGTGCTTTCCAGTTTCAGTCTAAATTAATAGCTAGCCAGATACTTCAAGACTTAAATTAATTTCAAATGGACTATCGCCACAAGTGAAAACGGGGTTGATTAGTTTGAAATAAATTTCTGACAGTAAATCTCTAAATAGACTGAATCGGAATTTATGGCTAGAACAAAAGGGAAAACCTACTTCAAAGTTACACTTGGAATTTCATTGTTTGTTTTGAATTTCCCGCAAAGCTACACGAGGGCTATCTGCGCTAGCCGTCCCTAATTTAGCAGTATAAGACTAGAGGGACGGCAGCTAGTCATCACCACCCACCGCCAACTCTTGGGCTACTCTTTTACCAACGAATAGTGGGATTGACCGTCACATTATAATGCCCCACGGCTGAGAGAGCGAGTATGTTTGGTGTGACGGGGGTTCGAACCCGCGACCCTCAGATTGCGAGTCGAACGCCCTAACCACCGTGGTGAGCGGAGCACAGATAGCCTATTGTGAAGCTTTGTGCTTAACTTCAAACAATACAACCATATTTTTTAACGTTGTATTTACAGAAGCTATTAATAGATGGCAGCACCAACAAAATAAACTGAAATATCTTTACACTGTACACGAAAATGCTTTTTTAGGCTAATAGTGATTCAATACAATATGTGGAACTTTCTCTGTAAGATAAAAGTGTTATAGAAGAGATTTGATTGGCGTCAAGTAGAGGAGGATACAAATGCATGCTCTTTCAAAGTTTATAAATATTTATAAGCTATTAGTTTTTTCACAGTTCCGCCAGGTTAACACGTGAATAACATGACCGATTTAGATACAAAAATCTACATCAACTGGATATTTAATTGTTTGAGTAATCCAATATCAGCAGAACGGCTGATTTCAAGAATCACATTTAAGTAATTGTAACACGGAAGTGAAACAGGTTTATCTTACAGATTTGTTTCTGTTATAAGAAACTTGTATTTTATGCAGAACTGACTGGTAACAGAACTTTACGTGGAACTGTATCTTTGCTGTAGCTGGTAACATGGAACTATTTCTGTTAACGACAAGAAATTCCGTTAACAAGGCCACAAAACATGACAAAGCTCGTTACCAAGGTAGAACTATTGAATTCCTCATAATTACCAAATAAAAAGACTTGATAAGCCTCAAATAGAAATTGGTGGAGGTTCGCTACACCAAGTATCTGCCTGTACACGATCTTCTATTATATGAAACAGTTGACGTACTTGACTTCTTGTCATATAGATTGGTTGCTTCTGTTGAAATATATAATTTCTCGAGAAGAGCCACGCGCTGGGTTTCTTAAGTCGATAACCACCAATTCAGGACACTACGAAGAGAATGGACAAAGTCGAGGGGCGGTTGAAGTGCCCCTTCTAAAGTTCTGTATCATAGTGTGTTTTATCAATTTCCAGGGCTTTCGTCGTCGCCATGACAACATCCCCATACAAGATATGTCGAATAATTGATTTTTCCACACTTCTTGGCTTTAGTCGCGAGCGGTTACATAAGATAAACGTTGTGGTTGGGCGCACTTGCCATGATAACATTTGTTTAAACTTGTTGATAGTTTAACAGTTGAGAAATCACCCGAGGCGTTTCGCTGCTGTCGAGATCTTTCCTCCAAGCTTAGCAAGAGTGCATTATTCTTGCCATCTACCCTCTAAGTACTTACAGTTCGTACTGACAAAGTTAGGTATTCTTCCATATAAGGAATCAACATTAACAAGTACTTACTATTGGCTACCTGCGTTGTTCTTTGCTACAGTAACTTGCCAGTTGTACTACCAGCACTTAAGAGATAGCACTTCAAGAACTCGGGTTGGAGAGTAGAATATTCTCGTTGACGAAGCAGAAACTTTTAGTCCTCGATATTAGAAACTCCATCCTGCAAGAAAAATAACCAATATTTTTTATTTTAAATCTAGAAATGTGCGCCACGCTTTAGGAACAAACTAGAGGGTTAGTTTTAGGAGTAGGTCATTCCAAACTATAGCGTTAGTTTTAGGAGTAGGCCATTCCAAGCTATAGAGTTAGTTTTAGGAGTAAGCCATTCCAAGCTATAACGTTAGTTTTAGGAGTTGGTTATTTCAATAGTCAGGGAAGAGAAGTTTCAAAGGCCTTGGAACTCAGTTGTCTTGAATAGAAAATGTTGGGATTTAATATCATCTGGTAGTGGACTTAATGTAGCCTTTCAAGCAGAGTGGACATTTATATTTATAACTGACAAGAGATTATTGTGCTTTAATATTTGTTTTCCTTTAAACTGGGAAAAGCTGCTATAGGCCTTAAATAATTTCACAATTTCACATCTTGATAACAAGGATTCGCTACCGAGATAAGGGAATGTAATGGCCATAGAACAAACTGCCCAAGTTGGAGAAGTGTTATTTACGTTGTTTAGTTTGCTTTTTAGACAATTAGTCAATAACCGTAATAGGAAAACCATTCCTCTCGAGAACCCGAATAAGGTTTAAAGTAAGTTACTACAAACTTTGTGCTCGAGTCGTCAAAATCTTGATAAGTTTATGTGTAAATGATTCCGATATAAAACTTTGGTTATAATAAGACCTGCTTATGTCTATTTATGAAAATTAATATCAAAACCTGAACATTTTGCCGAACTCAACTGTCTAAAAATGTGAGCTTGAAATTATTCTCAACTCAAAAAAGAACGTAATGCTCGGATGTTGTTTGTTTAGATATGGTAAAAGTGCACTAGCCTGATCTTTATCGTTTAATAAAAGTGTTATCAATATATCTTGTGGTTTGACAATTGTCTAACAAGTCTGCTAGTGCTGAGACAAGGCAGGAGCACGGGGCTATACTCCCTACCCGTTCATGTATCGAACTTTAGTGGTTTTTAAGGTATGTTCTGGAATACCTTAGATAAGACTGGTCTTGAGATATAACTAAGCTACAAAAATACAGATTACATCAAAAGGAAGCATAGCATTAATTTTACACAGCATATCCAAGCATTATATAAAATATAAATTTAATTTTGTAGAGAAGGAAAAGAGAAAAACGGTAATTCCATAAACGAAAATATATATACTTGAAAAATAAATATCCGACGCTGGAGCACAAGTCAGGGTCTTATATCCGCCGGTACCTTAAAAACTAGGGCACATTACATAATGGCCACTCTAATCTACCCAGATTAGCCTCAACTCCATCCACCAGGGCACGAGCCATAGAGTGGGCCATTATGTAATGTGCCCTAGTTTTTAAGGTACCGGCCAATATAAGACCCATCTACCCAGATTAGCCTCAACTCCATCCACCAGGGCACAAGTCATAGAGTGGGCCATTATGTAATGTGCCCTAGTTTTTAAGGTACCGGCCAATATAAGACCCATCTACCCAGATTAGCCTCAACTCCATCCACCAGGGCACAAGTCATAGAGTGGGCCATTATGTAATGTGCCCTAGTTTTTAAGGTACC
>NW_013675674.1:13773-18526 GCF_000517525.1 Limulus polyphemus
CTGCCTATATATATATATATATACCATAATGTTAACGTAGTATTGTGCTAAGCCCAACCTTTTACTATTAGTGTGTATATATTATACAAAATGACATATTCGCTTATTTAAAACGATTTTGTAGCAAATGTTAATCTACATAAAATATATCTATGAAATGATATACAAGTTTCCAGAACGATACATCATAATCTAAATAATGGGAATTTTGGATCGTATATTAGAAACTAGAGTAATGATCTGTTTTCTAGCTTGACATTTCTTTCCGATTTTTCCACTTATTCATGCACACAATCCGACTTGGGAGAGGTTGGAGGAAGTCTTACGGTATCAAAGATAACTTTTTGCATATAGCAAACATAAAGAGTCTAAAATTATTAGACTCATCAGTCTTGTTGCTCTGTCTCTCGGTTTCAGTTTCTTTTTCGTTAGGCCTAAAAGCTAATTGAAAAGTGACAAGCGACACAAGAAAATTTTATTACACGTCAGAAATGACGTGTTCTGTGTTGTAAAGAGTGATTTATGTTTTAATCCCTTTTCTCCTAAACCGTTTAACGGAAAATCAGTGACGTAAGAACTGTTGTTTGCTACATTACACGCCTGACGTTAAGTTTCAAAAATCGCGTTTCGTAGATAGTTAACGTTAACTGATAGACGTTAAAGGTTAAAAATCAAGCTAAACAAGAAATGTTAAACTTCACTAAATAAAAACCCACAAGTTCAAAGCCCCTCCCCTTATGATTCACAGGCCTCACCAATGTACCGATCAAATTCCTCCATTGTCCTCAATTACTTCAATAGCTATTAAAGATGTTCGTACTCGAAAGACTCGTTAGGACACCCGTCCTTGAGATCTGACCATATGTCAACTTTGGTCCAGTTGGCTCACGTTTCGGCATCGGGCTTTAGGTATTTGTAGACCTGGGAGGGTCAAGTTCTTCTTTCTCCCTTGTGAAATATTGTTGAGTTTAGGTGATTAATAGCGTTCTGTAATATTTCCTTTCAGGGCCATGTCCATGAATTTTTGTTGGATTGCTGGTATTAGATAGTCTGGGTACGAATGACTAATTTGATTTTTAGCCCTGTGGGGTTTGTATTATTAGGTTTACTAATAGTTGTATTATGTAAGGTAGTAATGGTGTGAAGTGTTGTATTATTGGGTTTACTAATAGTTGTATTATGTAAGGTAGTAATGGTGTGAAGTGTTGTATTATTGGGTTTACTAATAGTTGTATTATGTAAGGTGGTGATGGTGTGAAGTGTTGTATTACTGGATTAACTTCACTACACGATTTAATTGTATTAATACTAACATCCACTTACTTAACTTACTTACTACGTTACATAATACAACTATTAGTAAACCCAATAATACAACACTTCACACCATTACTACCTTACATAATACAACTATTAGTAAACCCAATAATACAACACTTCACACCATTACTACCTTACATAATACAACTATTAGTAAACCCAGTAATACAACACCTCACACCATTACTACCTTACATAATACAACTATTAGTAAACCCAATAATACAACACTTCACACCATTACTACCTTACATAATACAACTATTAGTAAAGTAAGTGGATGTTAGTATTAATACAATTAAATTTAACTTCACTACATGGTAAGTGGATGTTAGTATTAATATAATTAACTCATGTAGTGAAGTTAAGTAAGTGGATGTTAGTATTAATACAATTAAATCATGTAGAGAAGTTAACGCATGTTAGTATTAATACAATTAAATCATGTAGTGAAGTTAAGTAAGTGGATGTTAGTATTAATACAATTAAATCACGTAGTGAAGTTAAGTAAGTGGATGTTAGTATTAATACAATTAAGTCATGTACCCCTATTATCACCGGTCTTCGCCTTATTAGAAGTGTGTGTGTTATATTAAACAACAGGAATAGTAAAGAAACAGAGATTAATTGTAAGATATTTTTTAGAATATAGATTTTGTAATATTAGATAATTTATGTAATCAAAATAGTGTTCCCAATTGTTTCTCAATATTTAGGGCAGTAAACATTTTTCTTGGAATTGTAAGTTATTGAAAATGAGTTCGTTTCATATTGGTCAGAAACAGAGGCGTCGCTAGGCACTGGCACACGGGGCTCGTGCCCCGATTCTAGTTGACAGTCTCCCGAATCCCCAGTTGGTGTCTTGAAAAATCAGACTAGATAACCATGATCGATATAATACCGAAACGCCGAATATTTTAAGTATCCAGCGACGCCAGAAGAACAGTTTTGTCTGATTTACAGGAGAAAATTAAAAAAAGTAGTTAAAACAAATAGGAGAAAAACTTAACCCTAATTATGGGTTCGATCCCTGTGGGGTCGCAGTGTAGCTTTGATCTTAACAACAAACAAAATAGCATGGAAAAAGAATTCTCTCAAAATTCTTTTTCTTGAAACCTCAACTGGAGGTAATAAACAGTCAGCTAACCTACTTGGCGGAGAGCGTTTTCTATAGTGACGAATGGTTCTTGTAATCTAAAATGGATTTTTGGTTCTCACCTCAGAGAAATTACTTTAATTATATTGTTTCTTTTACCTCCTCCCGTTCTGACCGACAATTGACAAGTTAGTGACTTAACTAAGCTCTGTACTAACAGAGTAATTTCT
This sequence comes from Limulus polyphemus, assembly GCF_000517525.1. Lineage (NCBI taxonomy): Eukaryota > Metazoa > Arthropoda > Merostomata > Xiphosura > Limulidae > Limulus > Limulus polyphemus. The sequence continues at coordinate 16,420 of NW_013675674.1, forward strand.
CGAGAATCTGTTTCCAACCTGATGACAAGAGCAATCTCTTATCGCCAGAACAATCCAACAGAATACTGCAGGAGAAGCGGCGCTATTGACACTTCTCAAAGAAAAACGTATTTCTTTACGGCTGTATTTACTGGTCACTGGGGATTGGAGGAGAAGGTTATGACGGAATAGTTCTTTCATGAACTGGCGTAGATACCTTTCAGAAAGTTTCACTTTAAACGAGTTGAAATAAGTTTTACGAAGCTACTATAAATTTACGAGCTATAGGTAGTAAGCCTGAATCCATAAAAGATGAAACGCCTGGTACCAGTTTTATAAAATCCTATGCAAGACACTTTTAGGACAGGAAGTTTTAGCCAACTGTGTATATTTTAAAAATAGTTATCCACTTCTGTATCTTTTGTTAAAACTATTATGATTTTAACATTTTATGGTGATAATTTTATATCTGTTTCATCTGTTGTAATTCTACTTTTGTTATAACAATTCAGTACTTGAGAAATAATGCACCAATAGGTTCCTTTATTGAAATATCGTGTGTTTTACTTGAAAGCGCCATCTTGTGATTAGTACTTTATTAAATAAAATACTGAAAGTGCAACATGTCTGCGTTTTATTGTTGAAATATATTAAATCGAATAATGGAAGTGTCGAATAATACTGAAATACGTATATGATAACAAATCAGAAATACTTCACGATAATATTAGAAGAAGTAGATCGTTCGAGCCAGTATTATATCAAACATATTGTCTTGTTTTAAAGAATCGTTCAACACGCGTGTTCTTCATTTGATATTCACTAGCCTGCCTTATGTAGACGAGTCCTCATTTTTCTGGTATTCTTAGAGGACAGTCTAATAGTTATTGCTCTCTGTTGGGATTTTGAAATACGCCATTCTTCGGGTAACCTTCGTACTGAACTTAGGATATGAATTATTCAACAGATCAGAAACTCGGTTCTTCCTTTTTGAAGTAAAACAAATTTTCCAAATCTTCAAAATATTTTATTTTGTTGAGAGTTTCAGATTTCAAAGTAAAAAGACTTACAAATGAAATAAAGTTAAATACATAACAAAAAATATCTAATTTCAACACGTTGTCGTTAAGTTACAATACATATTGAAGTTCACAGCTATAAATCACATAATTTAAATACCGCTTTGTGAATAAGAAACGAAGAAACAGGCAAGAGAAGCTAATGTGTAGCCTAATAAAAAATAAAGCGAAAGAAGGCTAATAATGATGATTGTTATTAATAGGTACAAAACTTTACAATCGCTATTTGTGATCTAAGCACGTCAGTGAATCGAACCCCGAACTATAGTGATAAAACTTGAAGTTCTTCGCTGAGCCAGATGAGTGTGGGGGTGGATTATAATACAAGCTTTTTGATTTGGGTTTTGTTTAATATATTTCAATTAACATTCACCCATTTCGGTAAAATATATTATTTTTCTAGAGTTGTTCGTTAGTTACTATAGCTATTCATATGGTCAATAATTACAATCAATATAAATCAGTTTTTCACTAGCGTCACTTCAATTTAAAGAACAAAATATTGAAAATAAAAGCATGAAGTTTGTGTAGTGCGCATGGCAAGTGTCAGAAGTTTGTAACAACTACGCCTATTTGCTGAATTTCTGGTTTCAATTTCTGGTTTCTCACTTCAATTTAAAAAACAAAATATTGAAAATAAAAGTATGAAGTTTGTGTAGTGCGCATGGCAAGTGTCCGAAGTTTAACAACTACGCCTATTTGCTGAATTTCTGGTTTCTCACTTCAATTTAAAAAACAAAATATTGAAAATAAAAGTATGAAGTTTGTGTAGTGCGCATGGCAAGTGTCCGAAGTTTGACAACTACGCCTATTTGCTGAATTTCTGGTTTCTCACTTCAATTTAAAGAACAAAATATTAAAAATAAAAGTATGAAGTTTGTGTAGTGCGCATGGCAAGTGTCCGAAGTTTGACAACTACGCCTATTTGCTGAATTTCTGGTTTCTCACTTCAATTTAAAAAACAAAATATTGAAAATAAAAGTATGAAGTTTGTGTAGTGCGCATGGCAAGTGTCCGAAGTTTGACAACTACGCCTATTTGCTGAATTT
>NW_013675674.1:19009-21017 GCF_000517525.1 Limulus polyphemus
AATTTTACCACTAGATGGCACCAAGGACAAAAAAAACTGGTAGAATCTCATCTTCACACGAGTGTAAAGAAAATTTTATATTATTTCGCTATTAACACTAGTAGAATTTTACCACTAGATGGCACCAAGGACAAAAAAAACTGGTAGAATCTCATCTTCACACGAGTGTAAAGAAAATTTTATATTATTTCGCTATTAACACTAGTAGAATTTTACCACTAGATGGCACCAAGGAGAAAAAACTGGTAGAATCTCATCTTCACACGAGTGTAAAGAAAATTGTATGTTATCTCGCTACTAACACTAGTAGAATTTTACCACTGGATGGCACCAAGGAAAAAAAAACTGGTAGAATCTCATCTTCACACGAGTGTAAAGAAAATTTTATATTATTTCGCTACTAACACTAGTAGAATTTTACCACTAGAAAGAGGTAAAGTGATCTATACCATCAACATTTATTCACTATATTCTGTTAAAAAACAACAACAATTAATGAATCTCACCAACAGGTGGAGGTAAATAAAAACACAGGATGTCAAATTATTTGAAAACCAAAGAGAGAAAAACATTTGGAAATTGCATAACCATTGGTCCATTACAATTTGTAAAAAAGATTTGATATTTTTAAACTTGGCTTCTTTATGTTTAACGACAAAATAAGTCTTCAAGAGGTAAACATTTATATTTAGGCTGGCGTGAAAACATTTCTAGAAAAAAAACATGGGATTGAAAGAAGGATTGTAAGCCTACAAACGTGTATTATATTGAAATATTTTAAAATTAAAATTATATCCTTTGATAGATTGTTCCGGCGGAGTATTCATGATGAAATTTAATTGAATGGACGGCAATTGTCTGTTGACCTGAAGACGAAAGGCGGAAGACATTTGAAACGTTGTACTATAGACTTGTGTTTCTACAACAGGCAGTTGCCGTCCATTCAACTAAGTTTCATCATTAAAATAGTAAGAGCCGATTAATTCGACAGCAATAAACGTTAGGGTTAACCTACACAGTGTTCTAAATGTAAAGAACTGGCTAATAAGAAACTTATTTACTTTCAAATGCTTTCAATCACGCAGCGTTTTCGGTATTGCAGTGTGAACACTATATTTGTAGCAATGTAAATATAGAGGCGAGTACTCGCTGTATTATCGAAACCTTTTCGATATCAGGGACCGGCTCACTGCCTCCCTAAGCTGTCAATAAAATACAAGTGGAAAACATTACGATTTACAGATGAATATTCTGTCAAGTTTACGTTTGTTTTTGCGAAATCCTACGGACGGACGGCTGAAACTACACTTGTTCTTAACTACACTCCTAAAGGAAGCTGGGAATGGCTAGTGTCAGAAGAAGATGTGCTTGACGGGGCGGGAAACAGATATTCACGTCTGTCTCATTTGATCTATTCTTCGCGTTTAAGAATTTTTATTAGTTAGAGTCGTTGATAATACTTATGTATGATGCATAAACTGGCATAATGCCAACACGTGGAAAAAATAAATATTACCCGTGCCTTTTGATAGATGTTTGGAAGCACGTTCTTGAGCCAGAGGTCGCTTCAGTTATTCAGGAAAGTTTTAACTATTGAATGAACTAAATAAATTTCTCCGTTACTATTACTGAAACTCTCACTTCTGCTACTTGTGAAACCGTTCCAATTGAAATACGAACAGAAGATGTGATCAGACTCGAGTAGGTAATTTCAAGCATTAATATCCCAGTGTAATCTTACGTACAGGGAATTTTTCAGAGGGGGATGGGGCTGTACAATTTTTGCCCGAATGAGGTTATGAGTAATAAACTTCTGCTACCAGTTTTCCGCGAATGAAGATATAAATTGCCCGAATGAAAACAATGAACATACTACCAGAGTCTGGTATACAAGTATGATCATCCGAACAATGAACATACTACTAGAGTCTGATATACAAGTATGATCATCCGAACAATGAACATACTACTAGAGTCTGATATACAAGTATGATCATCCGAACAATGA
>NW_013675674.1:21713-23187 GCF_000517525.1 Limulus polyphemus
GTATGATCATCCGAACAATGAACATACTACTAGAGTCTGGTATACAAGTATGATCGTCCGAACAATGAACATACTACTAGAGTCTGGTATACAAGTATGATCGTCCGAACAATGAACATACTACCAGAGTCTGGTATACAAGTATGATCATCCGAACAATGAACATACTACCATAGTCTGTTTTACAAGTATGATCATCCGAACAATGAACATACTACCAGAGTCTGTTTTACAAGTATGATCATCCGAACAATGAACATACTACTAGAGTCTGGTATAGAAGTATGATCATCCGAACAATGAACATACTACCAGAGTCTGGTATACAAGTATGATCATCCGAACAATGAACATACTACCAGAGTCTGGTATACAAGTATGATCGTCCGAACAATGGACATACTACTAGAGTCTGGTATACAAGTATGATCATCCGAACAATGGTAGTATGTTCAGAGTCTGGTATACAAGTATGATCATCCGAACAATGAACATACTACCAGAGTCTGTTTAAGGACATTGATAAGGACATTGTGTAAAGACACATTCTCCCAGTGTCTTCCCCGATAAGGACATTGTGTAAAGGCAGATTCTCCCAGTGTCTTCCAGGGCAAGGACGTTGTGTAAAGACAGATTCTCCCATTGTCTTCCAGGATAAGGACATTCTGTAAAGCCAGATTCTTCCAGTGTCTTCCTTGATAAGGACATTGTGTAAAGACAGATTCTTCCATTGTCTTCCAGGATAAAGACATTCTGTAAAGACACATTCTTCCATTGTCTTCCAGGATAAGGACATTCTGTAATGACACATTCTTCCAGTGTCGTCCTTGATAAGGACATTGTGTAAAGACACATTCCTCCAGTGTCTTCCCCGATAAGGACATTGTGTAAAGACAAATTCTCCCATTGTCTTCCAGGATAAGGACATTCTGTAAAGACAGATTCTTCCAGTGTCTTCCTTGATAAGGACATTCTGTAAAGACACATTCTCCCAGTGTCTTCTTTGATAAGGACATTGTGTAAAGACAGATTCTCCCATTGTCTTCCAGGATAAGGACATTGTGTAAAGACACATTCTTCCAGTGTCTTCCTTGATAAGGACATTCTGTAAAATAAATTCTCCCAGTGTCTTCCCCGATAAGGACATTGTGTAAAGACAGATTCTCCCATTGTCTTCCAGGATAAGGACATTCTGTAAAGACAGATTCTTCCAGTGTCTTCCTTGATAAGGACATTCTGTAAAGACAGATTCTTCCAGTGTCTTCCTTGATAAGGACATTCTGTAAAGACAGATTCTCCCAGTGTCTTCCTTGATAAGGACATTCTGTAAAGACAGATTCTCCCAGTTTCTTCCCCGATAAGGACACTGTGTAAAGACAGATTCTCCCAGTGTCTTCCAGGGCAAGGACGTTGTGTAAAGACAGATTCTTCCAGTGTCGTCCTTGATAAGGACGTTGTGTAAAGACAGATTCTC
>NW_013675675.1:0-4498 GCF_000517525.1 Limulus polyphemus
AACCAAACTATCTTGATTAACTAGGGAAAGGTGAACCAAACTATCTTGATTAACTAGGGAAAGGTGAACCAAACTACCTTGATTAACTAGGGAAAGGTGAATCAAACTACCTTGATTAACTATGGAAAGGTGAACCAAACTATCTTGATTAACTAGGGAAAGGTTAACCAAACTATCTTGATTAACTAGGGAAAGGTGAACCAAACTATCTTGATTAACTAGGGAAAGGTTAACCAAACTACCTTGATTAACTAGGGAAAGGTGAACCAAACTACCTTGATTAACTAGGGAAAGTTGAACCGAACAATCTTGATTAACTAGGGAAAGTTGAACTAAACTATCTTGGTTAACTTGGGAAAGTTGTACTGATAAACCAGGAAGGATGAATTATATTAGTTTCAACAAGACACATTTCTCAGAACTAACCAGTTTGGCACCAGAGCGTATTGTTTTAAACTGTCTTGGTTACAGCTGGCGAAAGTTATGTTGAATTAACTTGGTTATCCTGGTTACAACCAGATTAGGTTGTACAAAGCTATTTTGGTTGACTAGAGAGGAGTGGATGCAGAGCACAACCATTTTGATATATTTTTTTTATTTTCTCAAGTTTTATATAACAGTAATCACGTTATACAATGCTGTGTTATTTGTCCTATCATTGCTTATAAAATAAACGATAAATTAGGCTATTTAAATTGTAAGACATGGGTTATTTTTGTTTGAAACGTATAATATATTATAACAAACGGTTTTATTATTAACTACACCATGCGTGATATAATGTGTTTATTAATTTATATTACAGTTTTTCTTTCTTCTCATCATCATAGTTATGAGGAAAAGGATTGAGCTGGTGAGTGAGAATATAACTGTTTCTTGGAATGGTTGAGGATTCACTAATGTTATACTATAATTAGTTGTCATACAAGTACTGTTATGGAACGTTGTGACAGTTTAATAGTACTGTTTAAGAAAGTTATGATAGTTTAATAATACTGTTATGGAACGTTGTGACAGTTTAATACTACTGTTATGGAACGTTGTGACAGTTTAATTCTACTGTTATGGAACGTTGAGACAGTTTAATAGTACTGTTATGAGACGTTGTGACATTTTAATAGTACTGTTATGGAACGTTGTGACAGTTTAATTCTACTGTTATGGAACGTTGAGACAGTTTAATAGTACTGTTATGGAACGTTGTGACATTTTAATAGTACTGTTATGGAACGTTGTGACAGTTTAATACTACTGTTATGGAACGTTGTGACAGTTTAATTCTACTGTTATGGAACGTTGTGACAGTTTAATAGTACTGTTATGAGACGTTGTGACAGTTTAATAGTACTGTTATGGAACGTTGTGACAGTTTAATAGTACTGTTATGGAACGTTGTGACAGTTTAATAGTACTGTTATGGAACGTTGTGAAAGTTTAATAGTACTATTATCTATGTGTGTGTGTGTGTCACTGAATTCAAAAACACTACAAGTAAATTTTTAACGCTTTCTAAGCAACATTACTTGATGAAAAACTCGTTAAGTAAACTTTTTACGCTGATGGTTGCTAAACATTATTGTTTGGTTTATCTGTTTGCTTGTAATGTGTATATATTACACAATGTTAGCGTATAGTTTATGTATATGTCTGTATATTTGTGTGTGTGTCTATTTATGTATGTACATAGACGACTCAGTCAGGCAGCAATGCTAAATAAAATGTAAAAAACATAAATCGTATCTTAGTTAGTGAGAGCGGTAAATCCAAAAATGTAACAAAAAACTCAACACTGACAATATACATATACATACATATGACGTATACATATGTTTGTAATATTTATACTTTTATGCTGTTAAGGTTTCTTACTTCATATATCAAAAATCTGATATTTTTTTATTCCTTACTGGTTTCTCATCTTGAGATGCTCTTCGTTTTTTTTTCCAACTGTTCATCTCTTTATTACAATTCTTCTTAATCTCTTGTGTTTCTTTTTATTTAAAATCCTGGCTAATTCTCCTAATTTTGATAGGTGTCTGCTCTGTTTAAAGAGGCGGGAAGAGCTGTTGGGGCGATGCCTCTTCTGTTGCTACAACCACTGTTGGTATGTCACACATGATCTTAGCCTCTGTATCTGAGTTTTAGCTAATAAAGAAGGAAACATTGGTTCAAAATTTCAACAAAAGTTAGCTTTTTTGTTACTTTTTGAATAAAATTCTTATTTTTTAATTCGGTATTTATTCCTAATTTCTTTTTTCCAAAACATAAATCAGAACCTGTCTTTAAAAGCAAGTTGTAACAATTTTGTCTCTGAAATCTTTCGATACTTTATTCTTAAAATTACATTGCACGACATAAAATAGTATAAACGACCGAAAACAATAGTTAGCTTCTTTTGGAAATGAATTAATGAAATACTATTAATATGAAATAATCCGTGAAAACATAATTGATAATTTTGTGTTATTTTCTACAGACTTTTATTACATTAGCTGCAATTGTCGTGAGCTGGTTTGTCGGCTATTTGTACATTCATACGGCAAAGGACGCCACTATCGACCCCGAAACAGACTACGTCACATTTCATCTGAGCACCTTCTTCCAAGTAAGTGTACAAAGCATGTTTACACCAACAGTATGGTTGAAGTGTACATAATGTCAGAGGTTGACCAAACTACCCACATAGACCAGAATTAGAAATTCATCCAATTAATACACTACTTAAAATTATTATAAAGCATTTATTTCATGAAACAAATTAGTAATTAGATTGTTCACATTGAAAACATGCTTGTTATAATAAATAACATATTATTATAGACTGTTCACATTGAAAACATGCTTGTTATAATAAGTAACAGATTATTATAGACTGTTCACATTGAAAACATGCTTGTTATAATAAGTAACAGATTATTATAGACTGTTCACATTGAAAACATGCTTGATATAATAAGTAACAGATTATTATAAACTGTTCACATTGAAAACATGCTTGTTATAATAATTAACAGATCATTATAGATTGTTCACATTGAAAACATGCTTGTTATAATAAGTAACAGATCATTATAGATTGTTCACATTGAAAACATGCTTGACACGGTAAGCTGTATACTTATAGATTATCATTAAAGATTGTTCACATTGAAAACCTGCTTGTTATAATAAGTAACAGATTATTATAGATTGTTCACATTGAAAACATGCTTGTTATAATAAGTAACAGATCATTATAGATTGTTCACATTGAAAACATGCTTGTTATAATAAGTAACAGATTATTATAGATTGTTCACATTGAAAACATGCTTGTTATAATAATTAACAGATCATTATAGATTGTTCACATTGAAAACATGCTTGTTATAATAAGTAACAGATCATTATAGATTGTTCACATTGAAAACATGCTTGTTATAATAAGTAACAGATCATTATAGATTGTTCACATTGAAAACATGCTTGACACGGTATGCTGTATACTTATAGATTATCATTATAGATTGTTCACATTGAAAACATGCTTGACACGGTATGCTGTATACTTATAGATTGTTCACATTGAAAACATGCTTGACACGGTATGCTGTATACTTATAGATTGTTCACATTGAAAACATGCTTGACACGGTAAGCTGTATACTTATAGATTATCATTATAGATTGTTCACGTTCGTTTCTTATGTAACCGTTTGCTCATGCTTGACACGGTATGCTGTATACTTATAGATTATCATTATAGATATTGACATTGAAAACATGCTTGACACGGTATGCTGTATACTTAAAGATTATCATTATAGATTGTTCACATTGAAAACATGCTTGACACAGTAAGCTGTATACTTATAGATTATCATTATAGATTGTTCACGTTCGTTTCTTATGTAACCGTTTGCTCATGCTTGACACGGTATACTGTATACTTATAGATTATCATTATAGATTGTTCACATTGAAAACATGCTTGACACGGTAAGCTGTATACTTATAGATTGTTCACATTGAAAACATGCTTGACACGGTATGCTGTATACTCCTATTTACGTCGAACCAATTGAAACGATCTTCAATTGATAAAAGTTTTTATGTTTAATATAACAAACTAATATAAATGTTAATTATAATGAGCTCAAATATATATTTATTTGGATAATAACGTTATAGAAAGAGTGTCGGGTCAAACAGACACGAAATTAGTTGGAAAGCTAAGAAACAGTTGACTGATGTTTGGCATCGTGTTATGTGTGTGTCTATTGGAAAGCTAAGAAACAGTTGACTGATGTTTGGCATCGTGTTATGTGTGTGTATATTGGAAAGCTAAGAAACAGTTGACTGATGTATGTCATCGTGTTATGCGTGTGTCTATTGGAAAGCTAAGAAATAGTTGACTGATGTATGGCATCGTGTTATGCGTGTGTCTATTGGCTGTTTCTTAGCTTTCCAATAGAACACGCATAACACGATGCCATACATCAGTCAAAAAGCTAAGAAA
>NW_013675675.1:5284-6413 GCF_000517525.1 Limulus polyphemus
AACCAAATAGAGCTATAAGATATTAAATAGAACCAAATAGAATTATAAGATATTAAATAGAACCAAATAGAACTATAAGATATTAAATAGAACCAAATAGAGCTATAAGATATTAAATAGAACCAAATAGAATTATAAGATATTAAATAGAACCAAATAGAACTATAAGATATTAAATAGAACCAAATAGAGCTATAAGATATTAAATAGAACCAAATAGAAATATAAGATATTAAACAGAACCAAACAGAACTATAAGATATTAAATAGAACCAAATAGAGCTATAAGATATTAAATAGAACCAAATAGAGCTATAAGATATTAAATAGAACCAAATAGAATTATAAGATATTAAATAGAACCAAATAGAATTATAAGATATAAAATAGAACTATTCATCCTACCTTAAAAGATCTTATCAGTTACATAGTTCTCACTCCCAACCTCCTCCTTTTCTCCTGAAGACTTATTCAAGTACAACACAAGAACGCGGAGAGAAGCTAAGCAATTCGAAGTTAGTCTTTCTGTCCCGGTATGCTGAATAAAATTATTTAAAAATTTAAATCGTATACCTATACTCCTTTCAGTAAAGAAAGAATAAATATATATTAATTGATTTTAAATATAAGGTTTATGATGATTTATATTTACGTTCCCTAATCCATAAAAGTATTCAAAAAAAATATTTTCTCCTTAACAGTCAGTTTTAAATATAATAAACCTATATGACCTCTTTTCTTCAATTATAAAAATTCATTGAATAATTTAATAAAATAAAAGTTGACAACTTACCTTATAACTGTAATAATAGTGTTTTTAAAGACGTCTTTCATAATCATATTGTTAGAGGAAACTTAAGTTGTCAGAGATAATTACAATCAATATTAAAGAAAGGTGCTAATTTTAAAACGCACAAAAAATGTGAAATCTTAAAAAACTTAGAGAAAAATATTGATAATTATATCCTTAATATAAGTAAACAATCCTATTATCCACCATGTTTCTTTTATGGAATGCAAATTACATTATATTAATTCCGTAAAAAATCGATTAGAACCATAAACTTGAATCTAAATTTCAAATGGACAGCAACTGCCTGTTGTAGAAACCTACAAAAGACGAGGTTTC
>NW_013675675.1:7413-10215 GCF_000517525.1 Limulus polyphemus
AGTACAGTTATTAAATATGTCTACATAGTACAGTCATTAAATATGTCTACATAGTACAGTCATTAAATATGTCTACATAGTACAGTCATTAAATCTATCTACATTGTACAGTCATTAAATCTATCTACATAGTACAGTCATTAAATCTATCTACATAGTACAGTCATTAAATATGTCTACATAGTACAGTCATTAAATCTGTCTACATAGTACAGTCATTAAATCTGTCTACATAGTAAAGTCATGAAATCTATCTACATAGTACAGTCATTAAATATGTCTACATAGTACAGTCATGAAATCTGTCTACATAGTACAGTCATGAAATCTGTCTACATAGTACAGTCATTAAATCTATCTACATAGTACAGTCATTAAATCTGTCTACATAGTACAGTCATTAAACCTATCTACATGGTAAAGTCATTAAATCTGTCTACATAATACAGTCATTAAATCTATCTACATAGTAAAGTCATTAAATCTGTCTACATAGTACATTCATTAAATATGTCTACATAGTACAGTCATTAAATATGTCTACATAGTACAGCCATTAAATATGTCTACATAGTACAGTCATTAAATCTGTCTACATAGTACAATCATTAAATCTATCTACATAGTACAGTCATTAAATCTGTCTACATAGTAAAGTCATTAAATCTGTCTACATAGTACAGTCATGAAATCTGTCTACATATTAAAGTCATTAAATCTGTCTACATAGTACAGTCATGAAATCTGTCTACATAGTACAGTCATTAAATATGTCTACATAGTACAGTCATGAAATCTGTCTACATAGTACAGTCATTAAATCTATCTACATAGTACAGTCATTAAATCTGTCTACATAGTACAGTCATTAAACCTATCTACATGGTAAAGTCATTAAATCTGTCTACATAATACAATCATTAAATCTATCTACATAGTACAGTTATTAAATATGACTACATAGTACAGTCATTAAACCTATCTACATAGTAAAGTCATTAAATCTGTCTACATAGTACATTCATTAAATATGTCTACATAGTACAGTTATTAAATATGACTACATAGTACAGTCATTAAATCTGTCTACATAGTAAAGTCATTAAATCTATCTACATAGTACAGTCATTAAATATGTCTACATAGTAAAGTCATTAAATATGTCTACATAGTACAGTCATTAAATATGTCTACATAGTAATGCCATTAAATATGTCTACATAGTACAGTCATTAAATCTGTCTACATAGTAAAGTCATTAAATCTGTCTACATAGTACAGTCATTAAATATGTCTACATAGTACAGTCATTAAATCTGTCTACATAGTACAGTCATTAAATATATCTACATAGTACAGTCATTAAATCTGTCTACATAGTACAGTCATTAAATATGTCTACATAGTACAGTCATTAAACCTGTCTACATAGTAAAGTCATTAAATATGTCTACATAGTAATGTCATTAAATATGTCTACATAGTAAAGTCATTAAATATGTCTACATAGTAATGTCATTAAATATGTCTACATAGTACTTAAGAATATTCTTGTTTGAAAAGATAAAAACAGTTTTCAAATGACCAGAATAATTGTTGTTGGATAATCCAAAATAAAATTCCAGTTTGGAATGTTTAGATAAATTCTTCAAAAAGTACCAGTTCTATTTATACATATGACTTTGTCCCCCGGTGGGACAGTGGTAAGTCTTCAGCTTTACAACGCTAAAATCAGCGGTTCGATTCCCCTCGGTGGACACAGCAGATAGCATGTATAAGAAAAGGCATATATGACTTTACTATACTAAATATTACATGATTTGATCAGGGATTTAAATTATATATTCGATAATTTTATAAATAATAAAATAACTATACTCAAATTTAAACCTCAGTTTAGCCAGTACTTCTTAGGAGAGAAAAGGAACGGGTGTAGGTGCTCAAGCCCACAACGTCCCACATCTTTACCACCTTTCGCTGTCTGCAGCCCACAACGTCCCATATCTTTACCATCTTTCACTGTCTGCAGCCCACAACGTCCCACGTCTTTAACACCTTTCGCTATCTGCAGCCCACAACGTCCCACATCTTTACCACCTTTCACTGTCTGCAGCCCACAACGTCCCACATCTTTACCACCTTTCACTGTCTTCAGCCAGAAGTGAGAAGATGATTGCTCACAATAACAATAATAGAATAGTAAGAAAAAGTACTATACATCATTCCAGCTTCCACTATGATGTTTGTACATAAATACAATACTATACATCATTCCAGCTCCCACTATGATGTTTGTACATAAATATAGTACTATACATCATTTCAGCCCCACAACTTTGTTTGTACATAAATATAGTACTATACATCATTCCAGCTTCCACTATGATGTTTGTACATAAATACAGTACTATACATCATTCCAGCTCCGACTATGATGTTTGTACATAAATATAGTACTATACATCATTCCAGCCCCACTATAATGTTTCTACTTAAATATAGTACTATACATCATTTCAGCCCCACTATGATGTTTGTACATAAATACAGTACTACATATCATTCCAGTTCCGACTATGATGTTTGTACATAAATACAGTAATATACATCATTCCAGCCCCACGATGATATTTGTACATAAATATAGTACTATACATCATTCCAGCCCCACGATGATGTTTGTACATAAATACAGTACTATACATCATTCCAGCCCCACGATGATGTTTGTACATAAATACAGTAATACACATCATTCCAGCCCCACGATGATATTTGTACATAAATATAGTACTATACATC
>NW_013675675.1:10943-17438 GCF_000517525.1 Limulus polyphemus
ATAAATATAGTACTATACATCATTCCAGCTCCGACTATGATGTTTATACATAAATATAGTACTATACATCATTCCAGCTCCGACTATGATGTTTGTACATAAATATAGTACTATACATCATTCCAGCTCCGACTATGATGTTTGTACATAAATATAGTACTATACATCATTCCAGCTCTGACTATGATGTTTGTACATAAATATAGTACTATACATCATTCCAGCCCCACTATGATGTTTGTACTTAAATATAGTACTATACATCATTCCAGCCCCACTATGATGTTTGCACTTAGATATAGTACTATACATCATTCCAGTTTCCACTATGATGTTTGTACATAAATATAGTACTATACATCATTCCAGCTCCGACTATGATGTTTGTACATAAGTATAGTACTATACATCATTCCAGCCTCACTATGATGTTTTTACATAAATACCAAAATGTTAAGGTATTACTACTAAGCCCAACCTAAGTTATTAGTATAATAATGAAATATTATATTTTGTTACAGATGTTACAAAAATCTGAGGAATTGAGAAGTTATAGCAGAAGAGTATGGCATATTACCATTAAAATAAAGTAGGCCGTATATTGGAAAATAAAAAGTAATTAATGCCCTATTTTAGGTATTACTTACCCACAGTGGTAGAACCTTATTTGTGTTTTTCTTTTCTTCATATATTTTATATTTCTTTGGATAGCAGTTCACTTTCCCACAACTGTCTGTAGGCAGTGAAGGGTGATATAGATGTGAGGCGTTGTGGGCTGTAGGCAGTGAAGGGTGATATAGATGTGAGGCGTTGTGGGCTGTAGGCAGTGAAGGGTGATATAGATGTGAGGCGTTGTGGGCTGCAGGCAGTGAAGGGTGGTATAAGTGTGAGGCGTTGTGGGCTGTAGGCAGTGAAGGGTGGTATAGGTGTGAGGCGTTGTGGGTTGTAGGCAGTAAAGGGTGGTATAAGTGTGAGGCGTTGTGGGCTGTAGGCACTGAAAGGTGATATAGATGTGGGACGTTGTGGGCTTGCTCTCCTAACTTATTTTTCTTGCTTAATTTTTGTATATTTTTCATTTATATATCCCACATTATAACCTGTGCCCTACGGATTTATGTAGTGTGAATGTAGTTTTTGTGTTGTTTGGGCATGTTATATATGGAGAACGTTCACTGTTATCTAAGAAACAAGTTAGTGGTATCCGACAGTGTTATATACAATATATAAAGGTATCTGTTTCATACCTCTAGATCTTCTTTTACAGCTTATGAAGTGGTATCATCTCTTTGCGTTATTCTGGTTCACCCAATTCGTCATTTCTTGTCAACACGTCGTGATAGCAGGTGCTGTAGCCACGTGGTTTTTTACCAGGTCTGTTTTCTTGATTTCGACTTCAGTTCACTACCTATAATCTATAAATATTTTAATGATTCTTATTGTCAAAGTTTTCTTACAACTTTATATGGATCATTAAGAGTTCCTTTTTGAAATAGTAATGTTATATTTGCAAGTATGCTTGTTATAATAAATAAACAAATTAGTATAGATCTTTCATAGTGTTACGTCTCTGGTCGTTTGTTAATTTCCCGTAGAAATTCTTTCCCAGAAACTTGAGCGATACAAGTCCTTTCTTAAATAAAACTAGTTTATTCTTTCTCAATACAACTTTCCAATACATAAAATTTCCACAGTCACTTTAACTTCAACACACGCTATAATTCACAACGATTCACGTACTTTACTTACGGTCACTACCGCTCGCTTCACTCAGTTATCTGTCTCTTTAATCTGCAAATATTCTTCGCTTTATTTGCCGGGCTTATATACTAAAATAGAGGACGCCTGGAAAAGACTAGAGTTGCCAGGAACAGTCATGATCCTTCTAGAAACTCTAGCGCCAATGCTTCCAGCGTCGCGTGACTTCCGCTGTCGTAACAATATCCATATTTTTTTCTAAATGCGTCATTTATTATATAATTCCATTATATAATGTAATGGAGCTTTCACCGTGTTTTCATGTTTACGAAACGGTCGTCTAATATTCAACACCGTATGTGACGTTTTTGTTGATAATTGTAACTTTCGTTTATGTAGTTTAATCAAGTTTATCTGTTTTAAACAGTATTGCAGTGAAATAAGATTAATGATTTTTAAAACTTGAATAGGGCTTATTTTTTGTTTTCAAGTCAGAACTAGTAGTGTTCTGTTAGTATTCTAGCTTAAAGGATAAATCGGACGATATTAAAAATAAATAATTTGAAAGTTTACTTTAAAATAGATACATTTTTATTCTTTTCAGTGTGTGAAAGCTAAACACTATTGAAAACGTTTTTGAGACTCGTGAAAAAGCGCCATCTATGAAAATAGAAAATATTAAGAAAATTATTTCTACACAGCACGTTTTTTTATAAATAATATAATACAACTCATTACAATTTTCTTAAGTTGTTAAACGTGAAGTCTGTGACTTAATCTTTAGCCCATTTGTCGCATTAAATATCATTTACTCTCCATAACAAATGACATAAAATAAAAAATATTTCAAGAATTCAGAAAATTTCTGTCACTCTTAGCATGCGATTTTGTTCGGTAATATTTTTCTCTGAGCAAAAGGATTAGGTATAAATAAATTTACGACAAATAATCAGTACAAAAAGTGTTTACTAGTGCCCTGTATTTTATTTCTAGGAATAAAAAGAAGCTGAAGACACCAATCGCTACAAGTTTCTACAACTTGGTGCGATATCATCTTGGTTCTGTTGCTCTCGGTTCCTTTCTTGTCGCTATTCTTAAGCTCATTCGTGCCATCTTCAAAAAAATTGAACGTCAGTAAGTGAATATATACGTACTATACGTGTATTTCAGTTTATACAATTATTTTCAGTCCATAGTAGAATATGCAATGTGGCTTTTAATGGTAGCACACAACACGCAAATTAACAAGAAACAACTACAGCGCCATCTTGTGTATTACAACTAATTTATAAATGGTGGCAGTTGACTGTGAGGTAATACTAATGGGGTATAGGATTCGTTCGGTGATTTAAATATATATATTAAAAACAAACTCAAGAAAAACTTCACCAATCAAATTACTGGTGTGGCACCCGGCCACCAACACCAGTTCTGGTGCACTTTGTTTTATCTTGTAACGCTAGATTCTAGGGTTAGAGGCTTTCAAATTATATAACCAGCTCCGATATCTTTGCTCTACACTGACTGTCGCCTTTTCAACACTCACTTAGTACTCAGCTTGATACTCTCTTGTCGCGATAAATATCCTGAAAGTGGAGTGGTACAGACTCCGTAAGATGTCTTGGTTTATCTGTAAATCATCTGTCACTAGTTGTTACACAGACTCCGTAAGATGTATTGGTTTATCTGTAAATCATCTGTCAGTAGTTGTTACACAGACTCCGTAAGATGTCTTGGTTTATCTGTAACTCATCTGTCAGTAGTTGTTACACAGACTCCGTAAGATGTCTTGGTTTATCTGTAACTCATCTGTCAGTAGTTGTTACACAGACTCCGTAAGATGTCTTGGTTTAACTGTAACTCATCTGTCAGTAGTTGTTACACAGACTCCGTAAGATGTCTTGGTTTATCTGTAAATCATCTGTCAGTAGTTGTTACTATGAGTAAACTCAACAAATCTCAATCAGACTGAGATACGATGATTGTTGTGGCCAACGAATGTGACAGGAATAACTCTTACAATAGGAGTGTCGTTGATTGATGTATTGTCACCATTGATAATATAGTATAATACAAGATAGTATAATATGATATAGTACAGAATACAGTGTTGCGTATAAACTCGTTAGTTAATTTCTGGTATAAATTGTTTCCGAGGAACTTCAGCGATACAAGTCCTTTCTTTATTAAAACTAGTTTATTCTTTCTCGACACAACTTTTAACAACTTTGTAATACACAGAATTTCCACAGTCACTTTAAACTTAACAGCCTTTATAACACACGCTATAAATCACAGTGATTCAAACACTTTACTTACGGTGCCTACTGTTCGCTACACTCAATTATCTATCCCGATAATTCATGATCCTTCGAGAAACTCGTGCGCGCATGCTCATAGCTTCACGCGACTTCCGCTGTCGTAACAATAAGATAATATAATATAATAGAATATAGTATAATATAATATAGTATAATATAATATAATAGAATATAGTATAATATAATATAATATAGTATAATATAATATAATATAGGATAATATAGTATAATATAATATAGTATAATATAATATAATACAATATAGGATAATATAATATAATATAATACAATACAATACAGTTTAATAGAATATGATATCGTATAATTAATACAATATACTTTAGTGTGGTGAGGTGTAATATAGTATAGTGTAGTGTGGTGTAATATAATATAGTATAGTGTAGTGTAATACAATATAGTATAGTGTAGTGTAATACAATATAGTATAGTGTAGTGTAATACAATATAGTATAGTGTAGTGTAATACAATATAGTATAGTGTAGTGTAATACAATATAGTATAGTGTAGTGTAATACAATATAGTATAGAGTAGTGTAATACAATATAGTATAGAGTAGTGTAATACACAATATAGTATAGTGTAGTGTAATACACAATATAGTATAGTGTAGTGTAATACACAATATAGTATAGTGTAGTGTAATACACAATATAGTATAGTGTAGTGTAATACAATGTAGTATAAAGTAGTGTAATACAATATAGTATAGAGTAGTGTAATACACAATATAGTATAGTGTAGTGTAATACAATATAGTATAGTGTAATACAATATAACATAGTGTAGCGTAATACAGTATAGTATAGTGTAGTGGAATACACAATATAGTATAGTGTAGTGGAATACACAATATAGTATAGTGTAGTGGAATACACAATATAGTGTAGTGTAGTGGAATACACAATATAGTATAGTGTAGTGGAATGCACAATATAGTGTAGTGTAGTATAATACAATATAGTGTAGTATAATACAATATAGTGTAGTGTAATACAGTATAGTGTAGTGTAGTGCAATACAATATAGTATAGTGTAGTGCAATACAATATAGTATAGTGTAATACAATATAGTATAGTGTAGTGCAATACAATATAGTATAGTGTAGTGCAATACAATATAGTATAGTGTAGTGCAATGCAATATAGTATAGTGTAGTATAATACAATATAGTGTAGTGTAATACAGTATAGTGTAGTGTAGTGCAATACAATATAGTATAGTGTAGTGCAATACAATATAGTATAGTGTAGTGCAATACAATATAGTATAGTGTAGTGCAATGCAATATAGTATAGTGTAGTATAATACAATATAGTGTAGTGTAGTATAATACAATATAGTGTAGTGTAGTATAATACAATATAGTGTAGTGTAGTATAATATAGTGTAGTGTAGTGCAGTATAATACAATATAGTGTAGTGTAGTATAATACAATATAGTGTAGTGTAGTATAATACAGTATAGTGTAGTGTAGTGGAATACACAAAATAGGGTAGTGTAATACAATATAGTGTAGTGTAATACAATATAGTGTAGTGTAATACAATATAGTATAGTGTAATACAATATAGTATAGTGTAATACAATATAGTATAGTTTAGTGGAATACACAATATATTATAGTGTAGTGTAATACAATACATTATAGTGTAATGCAATATAGTATAGAGTAGTGTAAGACACAATATAGTATTACAGGACGGACAGGATCAGTATTAACGTTTAGGTACACTAATATATATTTGTGTATGTGTATATATATAAAACTCTCTACAGGAAATAGACGACCTAGTTAATAATCGTTACAGTATCTCCAACACTTTTACGTTGTTGGTGTAATGTTAGTAGCAAAAAGTCTTGTTTTTGAGGTACATTGAAACTTTCAGTTGTTTTATTGCTCACACTTTCTGTTTTTAATCCAACATGGAACCGTACTTGCCTCTGAGTAAAGTACTTTGGATTAGTCTTCGGTTGTCATAATTTACATCTAAGTCGAATACTGTTGGATTAGTCTTCGGTTGTCGTAGGTTACATCTGAGTCGAATACTGTTGGATTAGTCTTCAGTTATCATAGTTTACATCTAAGTCGAATACTGTTGGATTAGTCTTCGGTTGTCATAAGTTACATCTAAGTCGAATACTGTTGGATTAGTCTTCGGTTGTCATAAGTTACATCTGAGTCGAATAATGTTGGATTAGTCTTCAGTTATCATAGTTTACATCTGAGTCGAATAATGTTGGATTAGTCTTCAGTTATCATAGTTTACATCTGAGTCGAATAATGTTGGATTAGTCTTCGGTTGTCATAATTTACATCTGAGTCCAGTACTGTTGGATTAGTCTTCTGTTGTCATAAGTTACACCTGAGTCCAGTACTGTTGGATTAGTCTTCTGTTGTCATAAGTTACACCTGAGTCCAGTACTGTTGGATTAGTCTTCTGTTGTCATAAGTTA
>NW_013675675.1:18153-19653 GCF_000517525.1 Limulus polyphemus
CATAAGTTACATCTGAGTAGAATAATGTTGAATTAGTCTTCGGTTGCCATAAGTTACATCTGAGTCGAATAATGTTGGATTAGTCTTCGGTTGTCATAAGTTACATCTGAGTAGAATAATGTTGGATTAATCTTCGGTTGTCATAAGTTACATCTGAGTCGAATAATGTTGGATTAGTCTTCGGTTGTCATAAGTTACATCTCTGTCCAGTACTCTTAGATTAGTCTTCGGTTGTCATAAGTTACATCTGAGTTGAATAATGTTGGATTAGTCTTCGGTTGTCATAAGTTACATCTCTGTCCAGTACTCTTAGATTAGTATCCGGTTGTTATAAGTTACATCTGAGTCAAATACTCTTGGATTAGTCTTCGGTTGTCATAAGTTACATCTGAGTAGAATAATGTTGGATTACTTTTCGGTTGTCATAAGTTACATCTGAGTCGAGTAATCTTGGATTAGTCGTCGGTTGTCATAAGTTACATCTGAGAAGAATAATGTTGGATTACTTTTCGGTTGTCATAAGTTACATCTGAGTCGAATAATGTTGGATTACTTTTCGGTTGTCATAAGTCACATATGAGTCGAGTACTCTTGGATTAGTCGTCGGTTGTCATAGTTTAAACAGGAAATTAAAAAATAATTAAAATTAATTGCTAAGGCTAAGAATATCCCATTTCCTCTTTACTATCCTCTGCGGATGGTCACCGATACGTCTCTGTACTTAGAACTCTAAAATCTGCGTTTGATTTCCCGCGGTAGACAGAAACACTAGTAACAAACTTGTTTTACTTCCACTAAATTAGGTATTTATTAGAGTAAAAATTTGGTTTCGATACTTGTGGTGGATATTGTATAGCTTTCTAGTCCAGAACGATCAAACTTATATATCGAGTTTAAAAATATCAAATTGCATTGATTACATTAGTCACTGTAGTTCAAACCTGTAGTTTAAAAAAATCTTGTAGATTTGGAAGTCCACACACTTCTTACAATTACTGTTATACCCTAATCTTAAAAGTGTTGTTTTTCAAATGAGTAGCAGACGATATTCAGAAAATATATAGAAATGGATAAATAGCTTCAAGAAAAAAGTGTGGCAAAGAATCTTTATCGTTTTAGTTGTGCTTGATATTATCATTACGACAAGTGCTGCTATTAAGATCTGTAGTGTACAACTATATTATTGTAATATCATTATGACAAGTGCTGCTAATAAAATACGTAGTGTAAAACTATATTATTATAATATAATTACAACAAGTGCTGCTATTAAAATACGTAGTGTACAACTATATTATTATAATATCATTATGACAAATGCTGCTATTAAAATACGTAGTGTACAACTATATTATTATAATATCATTATGACAAGTGCTGCTATTAAAATACGTAGTGTACAACTATATTATTATAATATCATTATGACAAGTGCTGCTATTAAAATACGTAGTGTACAACTATATTATTATAATATCATTATGACAAGTGCTGCTATTA
>NW_013675675.1:20438-22589 GCF_000517525.1 Limulus polyphemus
CAAGTGCTGCTATTAAAATACATAGTGTACAACTATATTATTATAATATTATCATTACGACAAGTGCTGCTATTAAAATACATAGTGTACAACTATATTATTATAATATTATCATTACGACAAGTGCTGCTATTAAAATCTGCAGTGTACAACTGTATTGTTATAATATTATCTAAGAAGACTGTATTGTTATCTAAATCATTAGCATACACATACAGTTATCCTAATCTATATTCTAATAATATTTTACGGGTATCGTTTTCGAAATTCATTGTTTTCTACATGCTTATAAGTATGTGTTATCCAAATCTGTTATTTATTACTGCCTTACAGGTGCTGTTATTTAGATAAGTTGTACACAACACTCTTATAGGTAATGCCATCCAGATTAGTTGTACACAACACTCTTATAGGTAATGTCATCCAGATTAGTTGTACACAACACTCTTATAGGTAATGCCATCCAGATTAGTTGTACACAACACTCTTATAGGTAATGTCATCCAGATTAGTTGTACACAACACTCTTATAGGTAATGCCATCCAGATTAGTTGTACACAACACTCTTATAGGTAATGTCATCCAGATTAGTTGTACACAACACTCTTATAGGTAATGTCATCCAGATTAGTTGTACACAACACTCTTATAGGTAATGTCATCCAGATTAGTTGTATACGACACTCTTATAGGTAATGTCATCCAGATTACTTGTATACAACACTCTTATAGGTAATACCATCCAGATTAGTTGTACACAACACTCTTATAGGTAATGTCATCCAGATTAGTTGTACACAACACTCTTATAGGTAATGTCATCCAGTTTAGTTGTATACAACACTCTTATAGGTAATGTCATCCAGATTACTTGTACACAACATTCGTCAAGATATTGTTATCCAAGTTACTTGTTTGCAATATATTTCAAGACAGCATTACTAATTTTATTATTTATTTGTTACATGTGCTGTTATCCAAAACAATAATGAAACATTCTTACTGCTAAGTTTATCCAATTATATGAAACTGTAATTATTCTCTTTAGAATGAAGGAACATCCAACCTGGTGTACCACATTCATTCAATGCTGTAGTTGTTGTCTCTGGTGTTTTGAAAAGTTCTTGGTTTTTTTAAACCGAAATGCTTTTATTGAAGTTGGTAAGTGATTATTTCTGAATTTAGTTTTTGAATAGTTGAATCTTTGATTACAGAAGTTAGAATATCTAGGTAAATATAACTGTTTTTATCACTGCAGTGAACATTAATATCTTTAAATACGGTAGTACTTAATAGTAGAGATCGTGATTAAACAAAATGTCGGCCATAAAAAATGCCCGTTTAAAACCAACTTTAAAATGTCTGAATATTAACATTGACTATTTCACAGTATTGGCTAATCAAAGCTAAAGCTTATTTTATTTATAAAGCCGGCTAAATCGTTGTATACGTGTTTATGGAGTGAATCAATTTCACTATTTCAACGAATTTTTATCTAAGTAAGTAAGTAAGTGACTTTTCCAGACAAGCGTATAGAGAATATGACGAACCTTATCGCTCTAATTCTTTTACAGAACTATTCCGTCTAGGTTCCCAATGATTCCTCTTGTACTGAAAGGATACTGGTACATATCAATGTATTTGTAACGTAGCTAGCTATAGTAATATACAAAGTTTTAATACTACAAAAAGTATTGAATCAAGGAAGTCAAAATTACACAAACTGATTTACTTAAAATGTAAAAATTTTTATCCCAACTTTGGCAAATCACTGTAATTATGTTAGTCTGAGCTAAAGTAGGAATAACATTTAAATTTTAAGTAATTCAGTTTTTGAACTTTACTCTCTGGTTTCAAGCAATCTAATACTTTATTCTATGTCTACTAGCAGTCTGATAATTTACTCTCTGTCTACTAGCAGTCTAATAATTTACTCTCTGTCTACTAGCAGTCTGATAATTTACTCTCTGTCTACTAGCAGTCTGATACTTTACTCTCTGTCTACTAGCAGTCTAATACTTTACTCTCTGTCTACTAGCAGTCTGATAATTTACTCTCTGTCTACTAGCAGTCTGATAATTTACTCTCTGTCTACTAGCAGTCTAATACTTTACTCTCTGTCTACTAGCAGTCTGATAATTTACTCTCTG
>NW_013675676.1:0-5156 GCF_000517525.1 Limulus polyphemus
TTTCAGAGCAAAGGTTAAACTGCCCATTGATGAGGACTAAATCTGTTTATGGGGGTTCATAATTTTCTACTTCAGTATTTAATATGAAGGGTTATAAAACTCGTGATGTAGCCTAAATCTCTACCTACTCTAGACCACAGGAAGTTTCATCACATTTCTTGAATATTCATAAGTTGAAGCTATACTATTGTCCATGTTGATATAAATATCAAAATGTCTACCTACTCTAGACCACAGGAAGTATTTTCACATTACAATTTGATTGGTAAGCCTTCATGTCACAGTGTTTGCTATTGTTGCCTTCCTTTTTCACTTCTTTCAAATTTTCTTTGTTATTGTAGCTTTTCTTTATTTGTTCTGTATTGATCAGATTCATGAACATTAACATCGAGAAAATCCAATAAGCTCCTAGAACGAGAGTACGGCTTTTGGCTGTTCTGTAAGAGCGCATGCGTTGATGGAAGAAACCTTCACGCCTTTCTCAGCCTTTTTCTTGATCCTATTGTTTTTGTTGTTTATGTTATGACAAACATAAAAATTCGCTCCAGTTCCGAACTCCGTTTACTCATTCTATTTTTATTTATTTGTTTATAAATACGTAATTCTGAAGTGAATAAATTATGTATGCTCGTCCAATGAATTTATAGTATCCGTGTCCTGGGAAGTCGTGGCCCAGTAGTTAGTGTGCCGGACTGTGAGTCTATGTTTACATCTCGTTACTGTAAGTAGGTTCTGGGTAGCTTTTCGCTAAATCAGAAAATCCCGATTCTTTACTTTTGATTGTATGACAACTTTTCGGTGGTCACAGACCGACCGTAATTCCAATGTTTTTAATTGTATACCTATATTAACGTTGTGTGTTATTTATTATTTTAACATTCTAATTTATTTTTATATATTTGGGCCACATCAGACACGACTGTGAGGAGACAATCAGAACTTATCTGAAATTCATTAACAGGGTTGTTTCTAAGTAAATCTCATTCGTAATGGATGTCATAAAAATGTCTAATTAAACGTTTAATTAAAAAAATTTTGTTTATTAATATTAACTCGGTCAGTGGCTCAGCGGTAAGTTTGGAGGCCTATAACGCTTTGATCCGGGTTTCGATACCCGACTTGGGCATAGTACGTATAGCCCATTGTGTGACTTTTCCTTTAACAACATACAAACAATACTATTAACCGTCTGTCGTCCACATCATGAAAATTCGCTGAAAAATGTTTTATATATAGCCACACTGTTGTATTAGTATGTGTGGAGCCACACTGTTGTATTATTATCGTGTGGAGCCACACTGTTGTATAAGTATGTGTGGAGCCATACTGTTGTATTAGTATGTGTGGAGCCACACTGTTGTATTAGTATGTGTGGAGCCATACTGTTGTATTAGTATGTGTGGAGCCACACTGTTGTATTAGTATGTGTGGAGCCACACTGTTGTATAAGTATGTGTGGAGCCACACTGTTGTATTAGTATGTGTGGAGCCATACTGTTGTATTAGTATGTGTGGAGCCATACTGTTGTATTACTATCTGTGGAACCACACAGTTGTATTAGTATGTGTGGAGCCATACTGTGTGAAACTAACAGCGAGAATGAAAAAATCACGAAATTTTTCCATTTTATTAACAACGAAAATCACAAACACTCGATTGTGTACAACCGTTCACAACGTACTGGTTTAATTATTCTACAAAGTGTTCACAACGTACTGATTCTATAGGGAGTGTTTAATTATTCTACAAAGTGTTCACAACGTACTGATTCTATAGGGAGTGTTTAATTATTCTACAAAGTGTTCACAACGTACTGATTCTATAGGGAGTGTTTAATTATTCTACAAAGTGTTCACAACGTGTAAAATGAATACAAAGTTATTTAATTAACTTGTTTTACTTATATTGGTAAAATATTGATTAAAAACAACTTAAAATAATACCTGTATTACGTCGTACATAATATCGTTAATTAAATATAATGCATTCAGAGGAAATGAAATAATATTGAATTTCGTTACATAAAACTTGTTAATATTCAGTATTTTCCAATAGCAGTTTTGAACTATAATAATAATAATAAGACAATGTGTGTTGGTTGGCAAGGGGCCCGATCCAGATTATATATTATTAATACTATTACGTCCGAAACGTAAGGTTGTTCATGAATTTCAGATACTATTTGTTTATTTATTTATTAATTAATACTGCCTGTTGGCATCGTACGAGAATGGTTAATTCTAGGGTTACACGTAACCATATTACTAACCTTCTGCTGTTGGTGAGAATAGTTGGAAAATCTGAACATTACATGGTTCAAACACACTGAAACCTTCATATGGCTTTTTATAAAGTGAGTCGAAGGCTTTCCGGGTGAAATCGTGGTTTTATAAAGTGAGTCGAAGGCTTTCCGAGTGAAATCGTGGTTTTATAAAGTGAGTCGAAGGCTTTCCGAGTGAAATCGTGGTTTTATAAAGTGAGTCGAAGGCTTTCTGGGTGAAATCGTGGTTTTATAAAGTGAGTCGAAGGCCAGTTTTTATGTCGATTTTTAGATGTAACTTTGTCGTTTAGAGAAACTTTATGTGTAATGTTATAATGATACCGTGAAACATTTGGTATTGAACATCTTACAGTATCACTTAATATCACATGCAAATATGGACGACTTATTGCATTCTTAGAATCCCAAAGTTGAAAACATTCTGTCTGGAGCAAAACTAGAATCCCAAAGTTGAAAACATTCTGTCTGGAGGAAAACTAGAATCCCAAAGTTGAAAACATTCTGTCTGGAGCAAAACTAGAATCCCAAAGTTGAAAACATTCCACCTGGAAGAAACCTAGAATCCCGAAGTTGAAAACATTCCACCTGGAAGAAACCTAGAATCCCACGGTTGAAAACATTCCGTCTGGAGCAAACCTAGAATCCCAAAGTTTAAAACATTCCGTCTAGAGGAAACCTAGAATCCCACAGTTGAAAACATTCCACCTGGAAGAAACCTAGAATCCTAAAGTTGAAAAGATTCCACCTGGAAGAAACCTAGAATCCAACAGTTGAAAACATTCCGCCTGGAGGAAACCTAGAATCCTAAAGTTGAAAACATTCCATCTGGAAGAAACCTAGAATCCAACAGTTGAAAACATTCCATCTAGAGTAAGTTTAGAATCCCACAGTTGAAAATATTCCATCTGGAGCAAATCTAGAATCCCACAGTTGAAAACAGTGAGACTATTCTAAATGTTTACCTTAATAATCATGAACGATCCCAAACTCCAGCCGTTGAAGCTATCTGTTGACAGATTGATTGAAATTCTTTTCAGATTTCGTACGTTTCGTTACCACTAACCCTAAATTGGGGGTTTAATTATTATTATATATCGTATTAAGTTTAATTATCGAGTAATTTATAACCTCGGTGTTCCTCAGGGGGTTTGTGTTTAATCGTGTAAAAACATCTTGAAGTAAACAGTAATTTATAACCTCGGTGTTCCTCAGGGGGTTTGTGTTTAATCGTGTAAAAACATCTTGAAGTAAACAGTAATTTATAACCTCGGTGTTCCTCAGGGGGTTTGTGTTTAATCGTGTAAAAACATCTTGAAGTAAACAGTAATTTAAATAGGAGATTTTTCCCAGAAAATATGGCACTGGACTGAATATAAAAAGTTGTTAGCAGCACCAAGTATTTAAATCATTCAATAGACGGAGTGTTAATACAGATCATATTTTGAAGCCCTTTGTACTTATCCATTATTCTGGATTGTAACATGGCGTACGAGTAGAAAGTAGGACAAATTAACAGACTCAGACGAGCGAGCTTCAGTTGTCAGCTGTTGTATCGTAAGCCAGTCGTATCTCAGATAAAATCGTACGCTTAAGTGATTTTAATGAAACTTCGTTATTGTTCACTGACCAAGGAAAATCCCATTAAAAGTGTGGCGAGACAAGGTACGTGAGCAATAAGTCAACAACATTAAATATGACTGGTTTGATTTATGATGTGAAATGGAAAAATAATATATATATTTTTTTTATCATTTGTGATACTAAGCAGCACGGTTCCACTCTGGGATTTTGTATCATAACCTTTTAGTTTGAGATTATTCCGTGAATCGCAAAGTTTAAAGTTGTTGTATTTGTGAAAAGTAGCAAGCCTTTAAAAATATTCTTAAGGCATTCTCTATTGGTCTAGTGATTGTGTAAACATTGTTAAGTGACTCTCTATTGGTCTAGTGACTGTGTAAACATTGTTAAGTGACTCTCTATTGGTTTTCATACTGTGTAAATATTGTTAAGCCTCTCTCTATTGGTCTTCATACTGTATAAACATTGTTAAGCCTCTCTCTATTGGTCTTCATACTGTATAAACATTGTTAAGTCAATCTCTATTGGTCTTCATACTGTATAAACATTGTTAAGTCAATCTCTATTGGTCTTCATACTGTATAAACATTGTTAAGTCAATCTCTATTGGTCTTCATACTGTATAAACATTGTTAAGTCAATCTCTATTGGTCTTCATACTGTATAAACATTGTTAAGTCTCTCTCTATTGGTTTTCATACTGTATAAACATTGTTAAGTCTCTCTCTATTGGTCTTCATACTGTATAAACATTGTTAAGCCTCTCTCTATTGGTCTAGCAACTGTGTAAACATTCACGAGCTTAATAGATGAATAAATGTTATCGATCTTTCATGACACTAAGGAAATAATAATTAATTACACTTCGGATTATTTTTTACACAAACTATTTTTCATGAAATTGGAAAATACCACATGTAAGTGAAATAAAGACCGATTGTAACCATGTGGTTACCCTGGACACCAGGAGGTATACCAACACCATGTGGTTACACCAGGAGGTATACCAACACCATGTGGTTACACCAGGAGGTATACCAACTCCATGTGGTTACCCTGGACACCAGGAGGTATACCAACACCATGTGGTTACACCAGGAGGTATACCAACACCATGTTTACACCAGGAGGTATTCCAACACCAAGGTTTAACAGGAAATATACCAACACCATCTTTAACACAGACCTTCATGTGGTTACCCTAGACATTAGGAGGTATACCAACACTATGTTTAACACAGACCTTCAGGTGGTTACCCTGGACACCAGGAGGTATACCAACACTATGTTTAACAC
>NW_013675676.1:6019-19431 GCF_000517525.1 Limulus polyphemus
GTGTTTAACTCCCCCCCCCCCCTAAACTTCATAAAACCAAATGTTGTTGTTATCTTAACACAAAGCTACACAGGTTGTTTTTTTTCTAATTTGTTGTTATTCTTTACGTACTTGATTTTTTAGCTGACCAATCTTATAATGCTGTTTCTCGTGAAACTCTTGTCGTGACGTAATATATAAAACGTGAAACTGGTATCACATCTACATTAGGCTTTTCTAGCTACGTTTCTGTTTCATCTTATTATCACGTGCGTTTTTTTTTTCCCATAACCTTATTCAACGTGTTTCATCAGATCTTGGATTGGTATAGTAGTTCCTGTTCTATAACTATCATTTAAAGCTCATGGTTTCAAGAATAAATACCAGAGAAACGTCATAAACCTAATTTCTTTTACTTAACTTACGTAAGGCTACAGATTCTTTTTCAGCATATATTTCTCTGAATTGATCTATCACGATTTTCAAATCATAAACGTGTGTAAAAAATGTATTGAGGTCATGGAGCCTAGTTTCTGTTCCATTCTTTAATACACGTGTTGAGTCGTAACGAGCCTAACTTAAGGTTCACATCCTTTGTCTTTCCGATGTAACAAAAGAACAATTGCTGAACGAGCGGAGAGAAGGATCGAATTCTCACTAGGATCCTATACTTCTGATGAAACCTTATAATCTGTAGTTATTTCACAATCAGCGGAGTAATTTTGAAATTGATCATCTCAGGTGTCTCTGATTTCACAACCAAATTTTAGAGAACAGAAACAGACTTTATTTGATGGCTATGCAAATAGAGAATTAAACATTTAAACTTCACATAAATTTCAGAACGTAGTAACAACGGAGTAAGTGGGTTTGGACTGGCCCAGATCTAAATTTATGACAGTTTTTACATTACAGATAAAACAGAAAGAACCAAAAGGTATTAATTATTGGATGTATTAAAAGTTTTAAAATTCCTACTTATTTCATCATTACAAAATAGCAGAAAACTAAACTAATTACTTCACTAATTATAAAATGTATCATTATATATACTCATATATGTATATATATATTTTACTCGCATGCTCATTTACTGAGGTCTCATACGTTACAAATTGGAGTTCAATACCTGTAAAGGACATATCTAAAATAGCCCTTTTTTTGTGGCTTTGAGCTAAAAAAAGCCTTACATGATAATCGGTGAATACTCAATACCGTGTACCGTGTAAAGTAAATTACGAGGAAGTTTAAATCGACACTAACAGGACAAATTGATATGTATATTAGTTTCGATATTTCACGTGACCTCTTTAGTCCAAAGTTTGCTCCGTTGGATTTAAATTTTTTGCAAGAAAAAAGGCCATATAAGTATTTGTCCGTTTTAACACGTAAAACATTGATCACTAAAAAATGTCAACAAAACCTGCAGTAACTGGAGACTATAGCAACTGAAAGGCACTAAATAAAAATACGTAAAACAGCTAGGTCCAGCAGGAAAACCCACAATACAGGCGATATTACAGCTAGATCTAGCAGGAAAACCCACAATACAGGCGATATTACAGCTAGGTCCAGCAGGAAAACACACAATACAGGCAATGTTACAGCTAGGTCCAGCAGGAAAACACACAATACAGGCGATATTACAGCTACGTCTAGCAGGAAAACCCACAATACAGGCGATATTACATCTAGGTCTAGCAGGAAAACACACAATACGGGCGATATTACAGCTAGGTCCAGCAGGAAAACACAATACAGGCGATATTACAGCTAGGTCTAGCAGGAAAACACACAATACAGGCGATATTACAGTACTAGACTATTTAGATAATCATGTAATAATAAAAACATATGTATGTAAATAATCATGTAAATTATAAGACAATATATACTTAGAATAATACGCTTGTCCGTGTGTCTGTTATGGAAATGACGTGTGTGCGCATGCATATTTAGATAGTAAGATGCGCGCGCATTATAATGACAGACGAAAACTAAGTATTATTATTATAGACTAGCAGAGACATATGTGCTCAGATTATTATCATTATTGTAACAGTACTTCTTTAAATACAGGATTTCTAGAATAATACAAAATAATTCTAATCGCAGGCACCGAAATCTTGCCATACTATAATTCTGCTGTCCGTAAGCCTTATAAGCATGCGCAGTAAGAATTTTACACAGAAAAGAAGTGCAAGCGCCTGCCTGCGCCAGAGAGCTGGAAATCTCAACGAACAAGCCACTACAACTGCTCTATGAATAAAGGAATAGCAAAAAAATGGATATGAATGTTCTTTATTAACCATTTAGTATAATAACATTAAAAGTTTGAAGTTTTGAAAAAGGTTTGATGTTAAGTCATAGAATAACAGTATGAGTTTATTTATAGATAGTATCAAGTACGGTATAGTTTAGTCCTAACTAAGCTAATGTAAAAAAACGACTTATCGACTTAGGCCTAAAATTAGTTAAGGTTCTATAAAGTACGACCTACATACAAGTGGACTTATACATTTCGGTGTCTGCGATTACATTTTGTTTGTATTATTCTATAAGTCTTGTATTTAAAGAAATACTCTTGCAATAAAAATACTAATTTGACAGCAACGGTTTGCGGGTCTCTGCTAGTATCTAAATAATCATGTAAACTATAAGGCAACATATCTAAATAATCGTGCAAACTATAAGGCAACATATCTAAATAATCATGTAAACTATAAGGCAACATATCTAAATAATCATGTAAACTATAAGGCAACATATCTAAATTAATCATGTAAACTATAAGGCAACATATCTAGATAATCATGCAAACTATAAGGCAACATATCTAAATAATCATGTAAACTATAAGGCAACATATCTAAATTAATCATGTAAACTATAAGGCAACATATCTAGATAATCATGCAAACTATAAGGCAACATATCTAAATAATCATGTAAACTATAAATCAACATATCTAAATAATCATGTAAACTATAAGGCAACACATCTAAATTAATCATGTAAACTATAAGGCAACATATCTAGATAATCATGTAAACTATAAGGCAACATATCTAAATTAATCATGTAAACTATAAAACAACATATCTAAATAATCATGTGAACTATAAGGCAACATATCTAAATTAATCATGTAAACTATAAGGCAACATATCTAAATTAATCATGTAAACTATAAGGCAACATATCTAAATAATCATGTAAACTATAAGGCAACATATCTAAATTAATCATGTAAACTATAAGGCAACATATTTAAATAATCATGTAAACTATAAAACAACATATCTAAATTAATCATGTAAACTATAAGGCAACATATCTAAATAATCATGTAAACTATAAGGCAACATATCTAAATAATCATGTAAACTATAAGGCAACATATCTAAATGATCATGTAAACTATAAGGCAACATATCTAAATTAATCATGTAAACTATAAGGCAACATATCTAAATAATCATGTAAACTATAAGGCAACATATCTAAATAATCATGTAAACTATAAGGCAACATATCTAAATGATCATGTAAACTATAAGGCAACATATCTAAATGATCATGTAAACTATAAGGCAACATATCTAAATAATCATGTAAACTATAAGGCAACATATCTAGATAATCATGTAAACTATAAGGCAACATATCTAAATAATCATGTAAACTATAAAACAACATATTTATTTTTCCAACAACACAATAAATATTTCTTACAATTCTTCGTATAGGGTCAAACAAAATTGAAAAATTTACCACAAAGCTCAGATCGTCTCTCGGGAGATTCGTTCACAGTGTGTAATATATTGATGTTGAATTGAAGTTAGAATACGGCTTCAATATCCATTTCAAATGCACAGCCATTATTAATCAGGCTTAAGAAAACAAAATAAAGCAGTCAACTACCCACCGCCCCCCTCCTCTCCTTATTTGAATATAATGGAAATCGAGGGTTAGTAGTAAAAGACATTAAAAAGTCATTTTCTGCTTCTTTTTTTTTTCTCGATTTTGTTTGGAAGAACCATTTGACTTTTTTTCTTTTAAAATTGAATCGTGGATTTAGCCTAATTGAAACAACGTGAATTTGAAAAAAGCTTCTCCTTTTTTTTTTCAATGTTCAAGTTTGTAGACTGGCTCATCAATTTGTTGATTAAAATATCCACATGGCATTACGTTAACCATGTTTCTGGTCTGCGATCATGTAAACAGCCTAACTCTTTTAATCTAACCCTAACATCGCATTCGTTATAATAACGATTTTTTTGGGGGGATTTACTTAGCAGCTATGGCGATTTTGTGTTTGGATTTATTATTTAGTTCTGATTTAATGGGAATGTTTTATTTATTATTTAGAAAATAATATTCAGCACCGCTAGAGGGAGTAAACTTTTTTTTTTTAGAATTGGTTTCCGCAGTTCAAATAGTGGTCTTGATGTTTCATTCGCTCATTTGATATTGAATTGTCTGTTTGTTGTGTTTCTAAGCACAAAGCTGCACCATGTGATCTCTGCGCTGTGCCCATCGCAGGGATCGAACCCTATTTGTAGGCGTTATAAGTTTGTTTACTGTTTATTTGTAATTAAGCACAATGCTACACAATGGGCTATCTGTGCTCTGCCCCACCACGGGTATCGAAACCTGGATTCTAGCGTTGTAAGTCCGCTGTGTCACTGGGGGTGGGGGGCGTTATAAGTCGTCAAGTTTATCCACTGAGACAACGGAAGGTATGATATTAAATTCTACATAAAATCAACGGTAAACATTGAATGACTCTGAAACCACTCAGTTTTTGAGAACAACAGTTTGTTTTTTAAACTTGTAGATCAATGTTGTTAGATGAGGGATTCTATTATTAAACACAGACAGAAAACAGACACGGTGATCATTAGGTTTAATTTGACCTTAACCTACGTCTCAAACACTGCGAAGTGCCTTGATGAAAAATGTTTCCTAGGTGGACAGCGGTAAGTTTACAGACTCACAACGCTAAGATTCGTGGTTCGATTCCCCGTGGTGGACACACAGCAAGTAGCCCAATGAAGCTTTACTCTGAAACAACCAACATACTTAATAAAGTGGCTACATCTATTGGTGCAAAATAGAAATAGTATGATGTATTTACTTTAAACAAGAAGGAATCCTCAATAGACGCGTTATAAGTCCGTAATTAACCACGGGGGAACCTGGAAGGACAAAAGAACAGTAATGTGCAAGGACTATGTGTACTAGCCGTCCTTAATTTTAAAAACAGTAATGTCCGAGGACTATGTGCCGTCCTTAATTTTAAAAACAGTAATGTCCAAGGACTATGTGCATTAGTCGTCCTTAATTTTAAAAACACTAATGTCCAAGGACCATGTGTACTAGCCGTCCTTAATTTTAAAAACAGTAATGTCCAAGGACTATGTGCCGTCCTTAATTTTAAAAACAGTAATGTCCAAAGACTATGTGCATTAGTCGTCCTTAATTTAAAAAACAGTAATGTCCAAGGACAATGTGTACTAGCAGTCCTTAATTTAAAAAACAGTAATGTCCAAGGACTATGTTCACTAGCCGTCCTTAATTTTAAAAATAGTAATGTCCAAATGACGACTGACCTGTAATAGAGTTAGTATCTATATTGAGGGGGTAAAATTAGAACTCTCAAGATGGCGGTAGAAAACTCATATGTAGCTTTTTTTTATTAAATGAGTGGTTAAGAAAGAAAACTGTTGACTGATAGCTCACTAACGAGAATGTTCAATGTAGAATAAAATTATCACGTTTTACATTGATGTGAATTCATAATGGCTAACGTAACTTGGCATTCCTCTCTTTTCTTACCCTTTCCAAGTGTTTGCTACCGAAGAATTCGTGTTGTTCAGTTCTTGGCTTCTGGTATGTGACATTTGTTAATGTTCACTGGAATGGAAATTGCTTTAACAATTCGAATATCCGAATTTCAAATGAAAATAAAAAAAGAGACTTTGTCTTAATAACTAAATAAAAAACAGAAGAAATTCTGTCGAGAAGATTAGGAGTTGAAAAGATATGAAGTGGGATTTCTTTTATTTGGAGTCTCAGAATACCACACTGACATTGACAAACGTACTTCACGAATATATATGGAAATAAGTTCCGAAATGTTTCGTTTTACAATAGAAAAACATAAGACACACATAAAACCCAAAACTAATATTTTCACTCTCCAACTTTCACTCATGGCTACATCAGTCAAAATTAACAGAACGTTCACAGAATTCTGTTATTTTATTCATTTTTGTTTGTTTTGGAATTTCGCGCAAAGCTACACGAGGGCTATCTGCGCTAGCCGTCCCTAATTTAGCAGTGTAAGACTAGAGGGAAGGCAGCTAGTCATCACCACCCACCGCCAACTGTTGGGCTACTCTTTTACCAACGAATAGTGGGATTGACCGTCACATTGTAACGCCCCCACGGCTGAAAGGGCGAGCATGTTTGGTGGGATGCGGATTCGAACCCGCGACCCTCAGATTGTGAGTCGAGCGCCTTATCCACCTGGCCATGCCGGGCCCTTATTTTATTCATAAGAAAGTGTAGACTTGACCCTAACCCCATTACAACACTATATAACTCCATTACAACACTATTAGTGTTGGAATGGGGTTAGATAGTGTTGGAATGGGGTTAGTCTAACCCCATTCCAACACTATACAGAAATGTTACAATGATTTGAAAGTAAGTTTAGGGTTATCCTTTGGAGTAAAACATGTTAAAGTAAACATTTTACATTTATAAAAATATCACGAAAGTCTTGAAGAAGATTGCTAACGATATTGGATTATTTTTCTCTTTCCACACCTACCTGACTAATCTTTCAAAGACAGTTGAGGAATAATCTGACATTTAACTGTTCATTATACATATATACAGTTGAAGATAGAACACGGTTATTATATATTCAATCATGTAATATTTTTAATGATTTAATTACCAAAAATGACATAAATTTATCTTGAATTGTATAAAACTACAATAGAATATTTAAAACCTAGTTTAGCATTCCGGGCTGCTGATTGGATAATCCAAGGTTTGATCCTTGATGTGTCACTTTTGTAATAATGTTACCGTCATTATTTTTACAGTCAAATACCACTATATGGTTAGACAAGAGTACCCAAAGAGTTGGCGGTATGTGATCTTAACTAGCTGCACAGATATCCCTTAGTAGCTGCACGTGAATATCCTAAAACAAACAGTTTTTACAAATTATATTTGGTCTAAGTTTAGTTGTGGCCAAGTTGAGATTTGTTTTCTCCAAATCTCGTGTTTAGTAAGAGAGTGCAGGCCATATTTAAGTTTATTTGTGGCCAAGTTGTGATTTGTTTTCTCCAAATTTTGTGTTTAATAAGAGAGTGAAGGGCCATATTTACTCTTCGTCTTATTTAGCTAGTCAACTATTTAATATTTTACGTAATCAAAAACATCTAGAAATATTTGACAAAAATGTCGAAATATAGTAGCAACAATTTTGATATGTTTTCTGATATTATTATTAAGTCTATTAACAGACATACCTGAAATTGTAAAATAAAATAACAAACACTCATCAATTAGTTTTTCCTTGATCACGCCCTCTATCTGAAGGAATGGACTTAATTAAAATAACAGTCCGTATCGATATAGAATGAAACGTACAAATATGTTAACTCAGACTTAGAAAATACTGAAAATACGATGACATCACACTTTCTGCTAAAGTAATCACCATAGGAACACGGAGAGAGCAAATCTCGTGCAGAAAGTGTAATCTCATCGTAAAGTAATCACCATAGGAACAGGAAGAGAGAAAATCTCGTGCAGAAAGTGTAATCTCATCATAAAGTAATCACCATAGGAACAGGAAGAGAGAAGATCTCGTGCAGAAAGTGTAATCTCATCGTAAAGTAATCACCATAGGAACACGAAGAGAGAAGATCTCGTGTGTAATCTCATCGTAAAGTAATCAACATAGGAACAGGAAGAGAGAAAAGCTCGTGCAGAAAGTGTTATGTCATCGTTTCTGCACGAGATTTTCTCTCTTCCTGTTCCTATGGTGATTACTTTACGATGAGATTACACTTTCTGCACGAGATTTTTTCTCTCCGTGTTCCTATGGTGATTACTTAACTCACTTACTGTGTGTACAATGGAATTTGCTCCGTCGTGATTTCATGATGACATGTAATACAGGATTAATGTTAGTTTTTATTATTAATATATTTCTGATTCGGCATCCACAGATAGCCCATTGTGTAGCTGTGAGCTTAACAACAACCAACCAACCACATCTTCTAAGTTCAAAATAGGAGCGGAAATTTGTAAACAACACCTGGCGTGGAAAGATGACGAGATAAAAACATTTTTCTTCTTTGATCATCACATAAATATTTAGCTAAATAATCTCAATCGAAACTATGTGGACCCTGCAAAAGAGCTGGAACGTTTTACACATCGAAGAGAAGCAGTATTTCTTCTGGCGACACTCTGGACTCACGTCGAGAGTCATTATAGACAGAATTCGAGGGCCGCTGACGTGGCTGAAACCAGAATTGTTTACGTGGATGATAATTTCTTTCTTTGCTCCGAACAGTTCCGATTCAATTGTGCCAAGAATCGATTCATGTGTAATAAGACTTTGTGAACAGTCTTATGTCGTGTAGGACAGGACATATTTACGCTGCGTCGTGTCTGTGGTGGGTGTTTTTCATAGAATGTTTAAAAAGTCGACAGTGTTATTATAAACATCTGATCAAAGAAACTTACCTCCGCGGATCAGCCCAGTAATTAAGAAATCTATTTAAATATAATGTTTTTACTTATAATGATTAAAATGAATTATTTCATGAATTGGGTATCCTCGTTGTTAGCGACGTTGTTGGCAGTAATCCCAATAATAACCCACGAGGCTCGGCCAGCTTGATTGATTTAGGCCAATCCTAATTGTGTATATACTTTAAGTAGACATCACATGCTCTTATTGCCAACACGTATGTACTGTAATATATGTGACTTCAGTTTGTTAACTTTGAAATTTAGTGACGCCAAAAAAAAATTACCTTTTATAGCTGTCATACTGACCAATTTCCTGTCAGGTAAACTTTCACTCTGTCAACACTATCTGTCGTCTCACGTTTATAATAGATAACCAAACTGAGAAGAAATCAATTATTATATTTTTCTCTCTAATTTTAAATAAACATGGCTGTCCTCTAACAGATTTTCTTTTTCTTCTCAGCAATTTTAAAATCGCCATCTGTCGGTAATAAGCTGCCAAGATTATCAAAAGGGAAAAATGAAATAGCGTTAGAAGTCGCAAAGATTGAGGTTAATGCTTCAATTGTGTATGTTGAATATTTCATTGTTCCGTGTGTGAAAATTTCTTCATGTGCACAGCTGTATACAAAGTGTAGAGGTTCATGTAATGAGAAAAAAAAACACAAACAAAAAAAGACAGATTGAGTTTTTCAAGATTATCAATAACTTCTGCTAAAACTAAACTAACTACATAGATAAGAACTAACGATAAATCCAGTAAAGCTAATTGGTGTAACTAAGAGCATACGATGTCAGAAAATAAAAACTTACAATAATTAGAATACTGCGTTTAGTCAATTCGGTACTCTCTCTGCTATCGATGTTTTCGGCCGTAATCCCAATAATGTAATAAGCTTCTTCTCTCTTAAATAACTAAACTGATTTGATATTTGTTCCATATATCTTTAAAAACTAGACAGAAAAAGATGTTATATTTTTAGATTGATTAGATTAAAATGATCGTTTTCACAGCTTGACCTTAAAAGTTATTCTTAGAACATTTATAGACAGTTTAAGCGTAAAGTGTGAGCCTTCAGAACACAGAATACGTATACGTAGAAGTAAGACAATTAGGGTTAACAGATTGGTTTTAAACATGGAAAACAAACTACAGATATCGATCCTTCTGTCTTGAAGGCATTTACAAGTGTATAAGTAATGCCAATAAAGAACCCTTGTTTGAAATGGCCTAATTTTTTGTTTATTCAACACATAAAAAGTGCTTCCAAGATCTACCAGTCATTTTGCTTCTGTGTTCTTGTTATTATTTGTTTTTCTATTTTTTTACACTATCAATTGAATTATGTAATTTTATGAAAATTATTTGGCATTTCCTCCTTATTCATTATTATTCGATCACGAAGGAAGTGTACAACCATATTTTTTTATATAATTCATTCCAGTGTTCTAAACCTCACTGGTTCGTAAGTTCAGGTTAAACAACGTAATTCGTTTCCAATGATGTCAGGGTTATGATAAAAATAATATTACTGATTCTCCAGATGTTCAGTCAACATTTGAGAGTCATGTTCAGTCAACATTTGAGAGTCATGTTCAGTCAACATTTGAGAGTCATGTTCAGTCAACATTTAAGAGTCATGTTCAGTCAACATTTGAGAGTCATCGGTTTAATATAAAGGAAATATACTTTGATATCAGAAACAGCGAAATGTTAAACTTTAATAAAATTCGTAAATTTTTAAAAGGCATCTTCTCTCCCATCTAATTCCTGTATTTTTTTTACGTTTTAACATTTTTTTGTAGACAATAACGTTAAAGTATCCATAAAAACATAAAGTAGAAAAAACACAGCTCGTTTGGTTCGTAAAAAATATGACTTTATAATAAAAACAAGTATTCTGTAAAGAGGTTTTGATTCCTAAGAAACAAGTCAACATGGAAATGGTGTGTCTAGTGCTGAATTATAATGAAAGCAAACTATTTTCTTTCCTTCTCTATGTCACAAAAATATGACACAAAGATGTCCAGATTACTGATGGTGAACAGCCTTTAGTAGTCAGGTTCTCTATTAATATAATACAGAAAAATAGTATAGAAAACTTGAGGATATTACCCAATATTTGTTTGGGAGATACAAGAAAAACAGATATATATATCATACAAAATAAAGTATATACTTCTATATATATATATATATATGGAACCTCGTCAAATAAACTTGTTGTTGTTTCTATGGTGTTTGATTGAATGCTTAGTTATCCCTGAACTTTCAATTTCCACATTTCTTAAGTTTATATTTTACAGTGAATGGAGATTGATCCCCCTGAAGTGTCCCCTTCAAGTACCCCAGAGTAATATAAAGTGTTAACCCAAAGTTGTCATTAAATAATTATACTTTACAAAATGTGACGTATAAACGGTTTATCAGTTTTATTATTCTTCATTTGGAAGATGTTCACGTATCTTCCTATCTAAGATTCTCTATATTTTTCAAGTATTATTAATGCTATAAATGATATCTAAGCTTATTGACGAAATAGGGAAAAGTTATATTTTTATACTTAAAAACAAACCTAGATGTCTCTGCTGGTAGCACGTTTCAGAAGCTACTTGTCCCCCCCACACACGATGGATATATGAGGGAGGAAGACAATGTAATACCTGTATTTTTTACAGCAGTGATTTATGGAACACTTTTAATGGTTCGTGTTACAATTATATTTGTTTGGTGGTTAGGGCACTCAACTCGCAATCTGTGGGTTCTAATCCCCTCACCCTTTCAGCCGTATAGAGGGCGCTGTAATGTAACGATCGATCCAAATATTCGTTGGTAAGAAGTATACCAAGAGTTGGTGGTGGGTGTTGTTGATTAACTGCCTTCCTTCTGTCACATCCAAATTAGGGACGACTGTTGTAGATAGTCCCGGAGTAGATTTGTACAAAATTAAACAGACATATTTATATATATGTATATCTTATCGTCGCTATACTGTCATGGTGCGATGGATTACACACGTAAGCCTTTTTTCCCATGCAATCCAGAATTACTAGTGTGATAAGTTATATATTCTAGTGTATAGCTTGAAACAAAATGTGTGGCTCTTATAAGACTCTCAAAATAACGTTTCTTTTCAGGAGATACTCCAAGGAGAGATTCTCGGTCACCAAGACAAGTTATTGTGGCCAAGAAACATTTGAAACCACACGGATATCACTTCACGGAGACCAAACTTTTGAAACCACTGCGATTTGTTCGGATATTACTCCGGGAAAACAAAGAAACGTTTCACTCCACTGCGTTTGTAGTGGACTTAATTCACAAAATCAAAGGAATATTCGAAACAGCAGTGATTTGAGACCGACACTACTTGAAGATAATTAAAAAGCTGAGAACAGTCTTTTCATGAACATTCCATAACCTTATCTACTGTCAGTTATAGAACGGAATATGGAAACTGTTTCTTTTCAATATCATCTCATCAGTTCGTGTTTGTTAAGTAAAGGTAAACATTTACTCGTTACTAATAAACCTTCTTCGTGACGTCATTAAGTAAACTTGCGCCACCTTCTGTTTTTTTTTATTTAACTTTAAAAAATTTTGATTATTTATTAATAGTTTCGTTTTGAGTTTACTTACTGGTTTTATGTATTATTTGATTACAAGTTACAGCTTTTAACAGTAAGGAAAAATATTCTTAAAATAGGTACGACGTTTCGATTACTGGTACGATTATTCTCAATCACGTGTACTTGAAAATGATCTCACCAGTAATCGAAACGTCGTACCTGTTCTAAAAAATATTCTTCCTTACTGTTAAAAGCTGTAACATGTAATTAAATAATATTATTTATTCTCTGTTTCTTGGGTTAATTTGTACTCAATCAAAATGTCTATAACATTTATTTAAATAAGATACAAATGATTGATTTAATCAGAGAATTAAAAAATATATTGGTTTAGCAGGAAAATGCGCACGTTGTTTAACATTTTTAAATATTCTAAACGTCTTCTGTTTTAGCTGTAAACATCACTTATTCAACTAGTAAACCAATAACCACTCAAGCTTCACCAATTGTCAACATCTCCTGATCATAAATAACCCGTGATATTTAATTCCATCACCAGGGGGAGTACTAAAAATAATGGGTAGATATAGTCGGGTGTGGCCAAGTGCCTATCACGGTGGACTGTTAATCCGTGGAATCCATGGCTCGCGTCCCCTCCCTAAAATTTTTACTCCGCACTTGAGTGACAATCAAATTCCCCAACTCGATCAGAGTATTTCAAGAGTTGGCGGCTGGTGCTGTTGATTAGCTGCCTTTGCTCTAGTTTATAAGATCAAAACTAGGGGCGGCTAGTGCATGTAGCCCTTTTATAGCTTCGTGCGAATATCGAAAAACAACAAATAAATAAAATATTTTCTATAATATGTGGTTAAGATAATTTCAGAGTTTTAATGTAAAGACTTTATTGGACTAAACCCTGGAATAAAGACTTTATTGGACTAAACCCTGGAATAAAGACTTTATTGGACTAAACCCTGAAATAAAGACTTTATTGGACTAAACCCTGGAATAAAGACTTTATTGGACTAAACCCTGGAATAAAGACTTTATTGGACTAAACCCTGGAATAAAG
>NW_013675677.1:0-1398 GCF_000517525.1 Limulus polyphemus
CACTGACTCTAGGTTTCGTAACTAATTATGATTATCTTATGATTACCACACCTAAACACACCTCCATGGCATTGTGTTTTTATCATAAGATATTTTTAACACAATCATAGACCCTTCAATCAAACTGACAAGAACATGCTGAAAGTCACTGACTATAGGTTTCGCAACTAATTATGATTATCTTATTATTACCACACCTAAACACACCTCCATGGCATTGTGTTTCTATCATAAGATATTTTAACACAATCATAGACCCTTCAATCAAACTGACAAGAACATGCTGAAAGTCACTGACTATAGGTTTCGCAACTAATTATGATTATCTTATTATTACCACACCTAAACACACCTCCATGGCATTGTGTTTCTATCATAAGATATTTTAACACAATCATAGACCCTTCAATCAAACTGACAAGAACATGCTGAAAGTCACTGACTGTAGGTGTCGCAACTAATTGTGATTATCTTATGATTACCACACCTAAACACACCTCCATGGCATTGTGTTTTTATCATAAAATATTTTTAACACAATCATAGACCCTCCAATCCAATTCGTAAAGATTACTTCATAATAGTGTGTTCGTAAATTTGACTTAGAGTTTGGAATTTCTATAATATATCGGATTAATTAATTAAATATACATGATAAT
The DNA here is from genome assembly GCF_000517525.1 of Limulus polyphemus. Lineage (NCBI taxonomy): Eukaryota > Metazoa > Arthropoda > Merostomata > Xiphosura > Limulidae > Limulus > Limulus polyphemus. The sequence goes on from NW_013675677.1 coordinate 660, forward strand.
TAAATATTCATAATATTTTGAATCTTCTAAACTTTTTTTATTTATGGAAGATGGTCAAAATTTTATAAAGTAAACTACATTAAGCCACAAGCTTTTGTTCAACTACTGTTGTGGTATATGTATTCTAAAATAGAATCTCCACTATAGGTGGTACTTGTGAAACCAAGATCAGTGTTCCATAGTTCCGTATAACACGTGCTGCAGAAAACTGACGAATCGGGCTTCTTCTCAGCTGCGTATACACGTGGTGCAGAAAACTGGCGAATCGGACTTCTTCTCAGCTGCGTATAACACGTGTGCAGAAAACTGGCGAATCGGACTTCTTCTCAGCTGCGTATAACACGTGGTGCAGAAAACTGGCGAATCGGACTTCTTCTCAGCTGCGTATAACACGTGCTGCAGAAAACTGGCGAATCGGGCTTCTTCTCAGCTCCGTATACCACGTGCTGCAGAAAACTGGCGAATCTAGCTTATTTTCAGCTACGTATAACACGTGATACAGAAAACTAGCGAGTCTGGCTTCTTCTCAGATGCGTATAGCACGTGGTGCAGAAAACTGGCGAATCGGACTTCTTTTCAGCTGCGTGTATAACGTGCTGCAGAAAACTGACGAATCGGGTTTCTTCCCAGCTGCGTATACCACGTGCTGCAGAAAACTGGCGAATCTGGCTTCTTCTCAGCTGCGTATACCACGTGATACAGAAACTAGCGAGTCTGGCTTCTTCTCAGATGCGTATAG
>NW_013675677.1:2256-10253 GCF_000517525.1 Limulus polyphemus
CTGGCGAATCGGACTTCTTCTCAGCTGCGTATAACACGTGCTGCAGAAAACTGGCGAGTCTGGCTTCTTCTCAGCTGCGTATAGCACATGCTGCAGAAAACTAATAACTAATAACTCTTTGGCAGATAAAATTTTAGTTCTAATCAATGTGGGTAGCTTACTTTGATCAAAAGTTAACCACAGTTTTAATGAATGAAAATACAGAATAACGTTTAGGTATATTGTGTGATTAATGTAACTAAAACCGACACGATTAACATTCGTCATTTTTTAGTACATAGACGTGAAAAGTTCTACTTCCGAAATGTTTAATAATAAAAGCAAACAATTCCAAGTTAGTCTCAACTCATGCCATTAACAATTTATGTACGCCATCTCAAACTTTTCACAAAAACAATCCTCCAAACTTGTGCAACAAAAGGATTAGCAACGCAGTATACTTTCAGCTTTCATAACTAAAACTGATTCACAGAAGTTGATGCCCAGTACGAGGTGTCTAATCTTAAACAAAAATTCACTGCTAATTCAATTTATTATAATACTCTTTATATTAAACCCAAAGTAATTGATAAACATTTTAACGGGAAATATATTCCCAAATCATATAGTTAGCTAAAGTTAAGCTCTCCAATCCCAGTAGCTCAGCTGTAAATTTGAGAGCTCAAAATGCTAAAAACCGGATTTCGATACCCGCGGTTGGCACAGCACAGATAGCCCTTTGTCCTAACAACAAAAACCACTTATTAAAACCCTTTTACAGTCTTACTGTCACTGGAATTGAGATTAAGAGAAAAAAAAGTGAAGTTGTAGTATTTTTAAAACAAATTTGTGTAGATTTGTGCGTAGAAAAACAAACACGGTAATGTTACAAAACTGTTATAGTTCGGCAGGCTCCGCATGGCCAGGTCGCGGGTTCGAATCCCCGTCACACCAAACATGCTCGCCCTTTCAGCCGTAGGGGCATTATAAAGTGACGGTCAATCCCACTATTCGTTGGTAAAAGAGTAGCCCAAGAGTTGGCGGTGGGTGGTGATGGCTAGCTGCCTTACAGTGCTAAATTAGGGACGGCTAGCGCAGATAGCCCTCGTGTAGCTTTGAGCGAAATTCAAAAACAAACAATACAGTTTGGCATTGTTTAAGTCTTTTACATTTCTAGAGAAATCTTATAATTAAATCAAGTGTTTTCCAGATTACAGACGTTTATATCTTATTTTTTTATTGACTCTAGTTTTGTGACAAAATAATTGTGAATTTGACACATGTAGATTCATTAAAGGTTGACCTTTAACTGGATATGTTCGCATAAGTTACAAAATAGAAATTACTGACTGCCCTGAACCATCTCTCGATAAACACACGTGACCTTGATTTAAAATATCACTCTACCAGACATTAGGCTTACATATAATATTTACCAAAATATAATGTGCTTATTTTGCCATTTTGCAGGGTTATCCCAATTTAAAACGTATGATTCATTACAAGCAATTATGTAATAAACTAATATAGAGTAGGTTTAAACAAACAAAAATGAAAATGTTCATCGTTACATCTTCTACTATAAAATTCATATCTTGAGTGATTGTACGGAGATTTCTTTCTGTGACGTAGTAGAGCCCGACACTGTGAGCTAACCATGCCGTAACTGCTCTTCCACGCATGCGCGTAAACATACTACCAACATGAACGAGTTTAATTGATTTTACATATTACCACGTTTGGGTTGTGTCGTTTAAATATGTTTCAAAACAACCAAACAGGTATAGCCAATCACAGTCACTTGCTAGGCTAGCGGTCGGGGTCAAGATTGTCACTTGCTAGGCTAGCGGTCGGGGTCAAGATTGTCACTTGGTAGGCTAGCGGTCGGGGTCAAGATTGTCACTTGCTAGGCTAGCGGTCAGGGTCAAGATTGTCACTTGCTAGGCTAGCGGTCGGGGTCAAGATTGTCACTTGCTAGGCTAGCGGTCGGGGTCAAGATTGTCACTTGCTAGGCTAGCGGTCGGGGTCAAGATTTTTCCGATTTAAAGAAACAGACATACGCTGTTCTTTATTATCTCCTAAATTCATCTCGACTTGTTATTCTCAGTGACAAGTGTCGATTTTTGTAACATATAAACTTGCTTTTTCTTTAGGGTAAGTTGTGCTTATTATTCATACGCGGTTGTGGTGTTACAAATTGTCGTAAAGTGTTTGAAGACAGATGGAGCCACTTATAGTCCGCTGTTACAAGGCCTAAACAAATGAAATTTTGTTTGGACCAAATACTTGCATCGTGTTAAAACATCAAAAGCCATTTCATTGGTTTTGTATATAAGGTTCCACTGTTTCTATCATGTATATCTAATACTTATTCTTTGTTATTGTGGATGAAATGTTTCGGTTATTAGTTTTTACATCAAGAGGTTATCTCTACACATGCAACCATTTGCGTTGTTTCTATTCTTATTTATACAACCATTTCCGTTGTTTCTATTCCTATTTATACAACCATTTGCGTTGTTTCTATTCCTATTTATACAACCATTTGCGTTGTTTCTATTCCTATTTGTACAACCATTTGCGTTATTTCTATTCCTATTCATACAACCATTTGCGTTGTTTCTATTCCTATTTATACAACCATTTGCGTTGTTTCTATTCCTATTTATACAACCATTTGCGTTGTTTTTATTCCTAGTTATACAACCATTTGCGTTGTTTCTATTCTTATCTATACAAACATTTTATTAGTTGCGCACTTACTCGTGCTGACGAGTGGTCAAAGGCTTAACCTTATACATCTGTTTTTGATATTCCTTCTTACATTCAGTTCACTTGCTCACAGTTTTCTATTGATAGTTCTTTTATGTTCATGATTACCATGGAAACTATGCTATAATAGACATGCGCTGTCTAGATTAGACAGGAACTCAATGAATACATGATTTTGATATTCGACATCTAATGTCTTGGATTATATGGACGCTTGATACTGATGAGAAAAAAGGTTAAAATATATATTTGTTTACCGAACAGAGGAGTGTTTAAATATAGTAATAATTAGATATGATGTCCTTACTAAACAGAGATGTGCTTATATATATAGGTTTTTTAACTGAACGGAGGTATGTTTATATATAGTCTTTTTTTACTAAACAGAGGAGTGTTTAAATATAGTAATAATTAGATATGATGTCCTTACTAAACAGAGATGTGCTTATATATATATAGGTTTTTTAACTGAACGGAGGTATGTTTATATAGCTTTTTTTACTAAACAGAGGAGTGTTTAAATATAGTAACAGTTAGATATGATGTCCTTACTAAACAGAGGTGTGCTTATATATATAGGTTTTTTACTGAACAAAGGTATGTTTATATATAGCTTTTTTTACTAAACAGAGGCGTGTTTAAATATAGTAATAATTAGATATGATGTCCTTACTAAACAGAGGTGTGCTTATATATAGGTTTTTTTACTGAACAGAGGTATGTTTATATAGCTTTTTTACTAAACAGAGGCGTGTTTAAATATAGTAATAATTAGATATGATGTCCTTACTAAACAGAGGTGTGCTTATATATATAGGTTTTTTTACTGAACAGAGGTATGCTTATATAGTTTTTTTTACTAAACAGAGGCATGTTCATATATAGCTTTTTTTACTGAACAGAGTTGTGCTTATATATAGCTTTTTACTGAACAGATGGGTATTTAAATATAGTTATAAACAGATTCGATGTACTTACTGAACAGAGACGTGTTTAAATATAGTTGCAATTAGATATGATGTCCTTAATATAAAGAAGTGTGTTTAAGTATGACTCTAATAAGATATGCTCTACTTACTGAACAAAGTTACACATTTAGTAATTGGCTAATTGCTCTGTGAGTCTGGAAAGCTGTATATGAGACGCAATGGGTGTGGTTTAAATATGATGAGATATATTTCTAAAACGTGTGTATATATTCATAATTTATAATATAAAACGTTTGACGTGCACTTCGTTTATCATTATACAAAAACACCTAAAATTCCATAACTGTCGAACGGAGAATCATTGAAATGTTGGTAACAAGGGATAAAAAAAGTATTGTAAAAACATCAGTTACCTTTAGAATATTGATATGATGTCCACACATCAGGGTTAACACTAAGTGAAGATGCCTAACATAATTTAGACACTTGATCTCCAAACATCAGGGTTAACACTAAGTAAAGATGCCTAACATAATTTAGACATTTGATGTCCAAACATCAGGGTTAACACAAAGTAAAGATGGCTAACATAATTTAGACATTTGGTGTCCAAACATCAGGGTTAACACTAAGTAAAGATGCCTAACATAATTTAGACACTTGATGTCCAAACATCAGGGTTAACACTAAGTGAACATGCCTAACATAATTTAGACACTTGGTGGCGAACATCAGGGTTAACACAAAGTAAACATGCCTAACAGAATTTAGACACTTGATGTCCAAACATCAGGGTTAACACTAAGTAAAGATGCCTAACATAATTTAGACACTTGATGTCCAAACAACAGGGTTAACACAAAGTAAAGATGGCTAACATAATTTAGACACTTGATGTCCAAACATCAGGGTTAACACTAAGTAAAGATGCCTAACATAATTTAGAGACTTGATGGCCAAACATCAGGGTTAACTCTAAGTAAAGATGCCTAGTATAATTCAAACACATGATGTTTGAACATCTGAGCTAATGCTAAGTAAAGATGGCTAACATAGCTTAGACGCAAAATGCACAAATATTAGGGCTAACACTAAGCAAAGATGCCTAGTATAATTTATACATAAGATACGGTACAGCCACTTTATATACAAAGTCGTGAAAGTTTTATATAGCACAGCCTCTTGATAAACAAGGTCGTGAGGATTTGATACAAAGATCTAATACAATGCAACCGTTCGCTACACAGGGCTGTGAGGCTTTGATACAAACATCTGATACAGTACAGTCTATCGCTATACAGGGTCTTGAAACTTTGATACTAACATGTAATACAATGCAACCGCTCGCTTTACAGGGTCGTGAGACTTTGATACAAACATGTGATACAGTGCAACCGCTGGCTACACAGGGCCGTGAAACTTTGATACAAACATGTGATACAGTGCAACCGCTCGCTTTACAGGATCGTGAGACTTTGATAAAAACATGTGATAGAGTGCAACCGCTCGCTACACAGAGCCGTGAAACTTTGATACAAACATGTGATACAGTGCAACCGCTGGCTACACAGGGCCGTGAAACTTTGATACAAACATGTGATACAGTGCAACCGCTCGCTACACAGGCCTGTCAAACTGTGATACAAACATGTGAAACAGTGCAACCGCTTCTACACAGAGCCGTGAAACTTTGATACAAACATGTCATACAGTACAACCGCTCGCTACACAGGCCTGTGAAACTTTGATACAAACATGTGATACAGTGCAACCGCTCGCTACACAGGGCTGTGAAACTTTGATACAAACATGTGAAACAGTGCAACCGCTCGCTACACAGGCCTGTGAAACTTTGATACAAACATGTGATACAGTGCAACCGCTGGCTACACAGGGCCGTAAAACTTTGATACAAACATGTGATACAGTGCAACCGCTCGCTACACAGGGCCGTGAAACTTTGCTACAAACATGTGATACAGTGCAACCGCTGGCTACACAGGGCCGTAAAACTTTGCTACAAACATGTGATACAGTACAACCGCTGGCTACACAGGGCCGTGAAACTTTGCTACAAACATGTGAAACAGTGCAACCGCTTGCTACACAGAGCCGTGAAACTTTGCTACAAACATGTCATACAGTGCAACCGCTGGCTACACAGGGCCGTGAAACTTTGATACAAACATGTGATACAGGAGTTCTTAGCATGAGCCAGATCTTTTATGAAATTCCAGCTGAGTGTTTTTTTATTCTTTATGTTATATTTGCTACTCTAACTTTCCTTTTGTCTATTTTAAAATTCTCCATTAGAATCTTTCTCCTCTCCATATGGAAAAGCTTAAGATTTTGGCAACAAGTAGAAAAGATGAGCTCGACCTTCAGTTAGATAGGCCAAAGTAAGGAGACAACGGCACGTGCAATACACAGGTTTATCTGCCATAGTTCAGTAGTGCGTAAGCATTTTTGAAATATCATATTTTATCAGTAAATTGATCAAACGTACGTTTAGTGTTATTTCTTGATACAATAATATTGATGCTTGTTTGGTGAACATGAAACACACCCTGAATTTTTTTGTTTTGTACATAATTGTTTACGTATTGAGAACAGCTGTGCATATGAAAATTGGATGAATTATTCATATTTTTTACCCCGAAGACACCACCTTAAAAAAAGTTCCCCAAATGAAGCTTGATTTTGAATTGTCCTTCAACAGATAATTCTGATCTCCAATTATTAATCTTTCAATCAAAATGTATTCGCCAAAGAAATATTCCTAATAGGCATATCATAGGAACTTAATTCTCTCTAAATTACTCACATAACAGCAAGAGTTGGCTTTTTTGTGTGTGTGTGTGTGTGTGCGGAATAAAACTAAGAATGATAAGTTCAAATCATGGTATGTAACGCAAGATCATACTGTAATTACACCTTCCGCCAGGTTTAACTATACACTCAAACTCTGCCAACAGGTTTACGGCTACCTGCTTCAACCATGTGACCCGAGAAAACTCACCAGCAGGTTTCGTTGTGACAACCTGACATGTCACGTGATCAAGCCGAAAGCTTGGGTGGAGCAGACATAAATATTGCTCATCGCAATTTTATGCTTGTCCACGTACACGCCTAATAAATACTTACGTGCTCCACGTTTACAAACACCTCAGCCAAGAGAAGTTTTTTTTTTTAATCCGACAGACAATTCGAGTAGCAGAAATAGGGCTAGCGGCTGAGAACGTATTAACTTGTACTTCGCCGAATAATAATATACCACGAGTAAATCGTAGCTGTCGCTGTCATTGAGCCGCCACGTTAGGCCTATCATAACCATTTTTGTATACTGGAGAAAAAATATCCATATGTGTTTGTAAGAGTTAAGGAAATAAAACTACAATTTTAAGTTCGCGACGGACATCTTTATTGCCGATTCTTTTTTTCTTTTCCTTTTCCAATTAAATGTGTAAGCTACAAAAAAGTTTCAAATGTCTAAAACTAATAAATAAATTACGAAAGTTTACAAGAAACAGTCAACAGTACTGATTTCTTCATCCTTCACAAACTGTTGAAAGAAACTTCATTTCTACTTTGTAATCCTTATAAGTAAGAGAAACTTAGACGAAAAAGTTTAAACTGTACGATCAAATGATTGTATTAATAAACCCTATTTCACGATTTGGTGTGTAGAGTGCGTCGTAAATAAACCGTAACCAATATGCTGTACACAGTACTGGTGTGTAGAGTGCGTCGTAAATAAACCGTAACCAATATGCTGTACACGATTTGGTGTGTAGAGTGCGTCGTAAATAAACCGTAACTAATATGCTGTACACGATTTGGTGTATAGAGTGCGTCGTAAATAAACCGTAACTAATATGCTGTACACGATTTGGTGTGTAGAGTGCGTCGTAAATAAACCGTAACTAATATGCTGTACACAGTACTGGTGTGTAGAGTGCGTCGTAAATAAACCGTAACTAATATGCTGTACACGATTTGGTGTATAGAGTGCGTCGTAAATATACCGTAACTAATATGCTGTACACGATTTGGTGTATAGAGTGCGCCGTAAATAAACCGTAACCAATATGCTGTACACGATTTGGTGTATAGAGTGCGTCGTAAATATACCGTAACTAATAGGCTGTATACAGTATGTCATAAACAAACCGTAACCAATATGATGTACACGATTTGGTGTGTAGAGTGCGTCGTAAATAAACCGTAACTAATATGCTGTACACGATTTGGTGTGTAGAGTGCGTCGTAAATAAACCGTAACCAATGTGCTGTACACAGTACTGGTGTATACAGTAT
>NW_013675677.1:11062-11732 GCF_000517525.1 Limulus polyphemus
AACATAAGTAGATAACGGTCGAAACAACTAGAGTTCTAAAACTAACAACATAAGTAGATAACGGTCGAAACAACTAGAGTTCTAAAACTAACAACATAAGTAGATAACGGTCGAAACAACTAGAGTTCTAAAACTAACAACATAAGTAGATGACGGTCGAAACAACTAGAGTTCTAAAACTAACAACATAAGTAGATAACGGTCGAAACAACTAGAGTTCTAAAACTAACAACATAAGTAGATAACGGTCGAAACAACTAGAGTTCTAAAACTAACAACATAAGTAGATAACGGTCGAAACAACTAGAGTTCTAAAACTAACAACATAAGTAGATAACGGTCAATATAATGAATAGCATATCGCGAAGAGACAAACTTGTTGAATAACAAATGACTTATAAAGATAACATTATCTTTAACTATTTTAGATTGACCTACAAACTGCTTTTTTTAACACGAATGTCGTGCACTAACAATATTTCACACTTGATAGTGTGAAATATCTCCTGGTATTACGTGCACTAACAACATTTCACACTTGATAGTGTGAAATATCTCCTGATATTACGTGCACTAACAACATTTCACACTTGATAGTGTGAAATATCTCCTGATATCACGTGCACTAACAACATTTCACACTTGATAGTGTGAAATATCTCCTGATATC
>NW_013675677.1:12704-21207 GCF_000517525.1 Limulus polyphemus
TTCGAATCCCCGTCCCACCAAACATGCTCGCCCTTTCAGCCGTGGGGGCCTTATATGTGACGGTCAGTCCCATTATTCGTTGGTAAAAGAGTAGCTCAAGAGTTGGCGGTGGGTGGTGATGACTAGCTGCCTTCACTCTAGTCTTACACTGCTAAATTAGGGACGGCTAGAGCATATAGCCCTCGTGTAGCTTCGCGCGAAATTCAAAACAAACAAACAAATAGCGAGGACCCACCCCAAGTAAAGATTCTAAGAATTCTATTTATATTCGAGGGAGGGAGGCTCTTCTTATAATCTCATATTGACTTTTATTGTGAGAAACATACTACAAGTGAGTTTTGATAGTCATTTCACGGAGATAAAGTTAGCTTAGTGACATAACGTTATTCTCAAATTTAATTTAAAAGCTTGGAGAAAACCTTAATTGTTCACTCACGAGAAAGTAATTTCCTAATTTAAATTCGACCCCAAGTCACTAAAAATACTTTCGTGCACGTTACCTTATCCATTTCATTCACCACCACAAAAAAAATACTTTTGGTATACACTGTTTTACTGAGAATAAATTCTTTCTTCACAATCTTCCACGAGCAGCTTAAAGCTACCTCTGATGATGGAAATAAGAACGTCGAATTAGGAGATGTATAATGAAATGAACTTATTGTATGTAGAAATACGCGTTGTAAATAGTTAAGTTGAAAACGACGCCTCTCGACTTTGTTTGCTTTGAACATTCTCTTAACTTCGGCATATGAAACAAGAGAAACAGATATACGAACCTGAAAAAAGAAAGTTAGGTTCAGTGTTTTTACTGAGAGTTCACAGGTAACTGCTCTAAACATTGCCAAGAAGTTGAGATTATAACTCAAAACGCCATACAAAATTTATTTACAAATGGTTTTGGATAGGTAGCGCTACAGTTGAAAATTTGCATAAATCTGCCACTGATTTTAATTTAAAATCAGGGTGTAAAACAATTCACGGATAGCTTTTTCAAGCACTCTTATGGATTCCACGAAGTGGCCAACAATTGCTCAATACACGATAAAGGGAGCGGTGCGCAACCACACTTATAATGACATATCTTTTAAAGACGTTCAACTCACGTGGGCTGTCACAGCCAGTACGGAAAATCGACCCATTTTGCCAGTTCTTGAAGTTAAAATGTGCACCCTTTACACCCGAACCTGTGACTACAAGCATTTTTTTTGTCTCTTTGGTTAAAATTTCAATTGCAGCGTCACCTTTAAAAAACACATGATAAGATATTTCATGGTTTCTTCAGCTATAAACGCAAACTTCATGGGAGTTCGTGAAGCGAGTTTGCAGGTTTACGATTTTAGTTTAGTTGGGTCATGGGAGTTCGTGAAGCCAGTTTGCAGGTTTACGGTTTTAGTTTAGTTGGGTCATGGGAGTTCGTGAAGCCAGTTTGCAGGTTTACGGTTTTCGTTTAGTTGGGTAGGCTCTGCGAAGTTTCTTTGCGTGGATAATTGAAGTTGGAACTTAAACATTAAAGTTTGCACAAATTTATTACTACGGAAATTGCCGAGTCGTATATGTATACACTAAATTGAATTAAAGCTCATTAAAGGTTGTAAATCATGAAGTAGAAATACGTAGTTTCCAGTTTTCAGAACACTCTGCTAATTGTTTATTATAATCATTTATAAAAGTAAAAAAAAAAAAATGAAATATCAATATTTCTTTTTTCTTACTATGAAAATGTTTACACTAACGTTGCGCGTGGGAAGTGAACATCATAAATTATTGTAAAACACATTAAATTATCAGGTTATCACCAGTTATCAGGTTTTTGAAATATATTCCTTACTTTCTATAATAGGTATTACACAATGATAAGGAATGAATAACCCTCCCATTGGTTCAGCGGTAAGTCCGAAGGCTTATAACACTAAAAAAACGGGTTTCGATACCAGTGGTTGATACAGCACAGATAGCCCATCGTGTAGCTTTGCGCTTAAGAACAACAGACAATAAAAACAAGAAATGACACTGAAATATAAATATATTTTCTTGGTAAAAACACTCAAACGAGCAACGTTTTAAACTGAATTAAAAACACACACTTTATTTTGAAATCGTCAATGGTCTCAAAACAAACATTCTACATGTTTCGAGGTGCAATCCTGAGAATGGCATGACGCCGAAACATGTAGAATGTCTGACGATCTCAGATCTATTTGGTTTTTAATTGACTCCTTAAAAAAAATTATCGTCTGGTTGTTTTAATCATTTATATTTACCCAAGTACCCTGAATTTTATCCTTTTAAATGTCTTCTTCTTGTACTTATCATATGCATTTCAACCAATGTAAGTATCTACGGGAAGTAAAAATCGTAAGTTAAAGTAAAGAACATGACTACACAAACACACGACATAAACAAGTATATAAATAACAATGTAAGTATCTACGGGAAGTAAAAATCGTAAGTTAAAGTAAAGAACATGACTACACAAACACAAAACATAAACAAGTATATAAATACTCTATGAAACAAAAGACCATTTCTAACAGTGTTTAACAAGAGCATCATATTAAAGCATTTTGTTTTGAAATAGATCAATAAGTTTTAACGAGAAAAGGCCTAGGAGCAAGGTATGATTTTGCTACTGCAAGAACAACCCGTGAATTATGTGTGAATAAATGTTGATCATCTATGCACATAATATCAATTTCCACGTCATTTTAAAGCTTATCTACACAGTCAATTAGTCATTGGGTTGCCTGTTATATTATGGAGAAGCTCCATCCACATAAACGTAGTCGTATCCCAGTTTTATGATTCAAACATTTACAAGATAACGTTTCTAATTCGATTTTCAAGATTGATAAATTCTTCCCATTTATCCAAAAGCTTTCATTTTTTTTTCTTTTTGTAGAGATCTATATCTCTGATTCCTGGGCAGCGCATGCACATAACAAGCCCGTTAAACTACAGTCTGTGTGAGTGCGTTAAGCCCAAGTAATGGTACCTCAAATTTATGGTGAGTTTGGAGAGTAACTGTGAAATTGAAAAGCATGCTACCTGTGATAAATTCCCCTTTTCACAGAAGTGACTAATTACTTATTTAAAGCGTGGCTGTTCACTATTATAGAGACTTTCCTTTATAAGTACATTCCTCTACAAGTTTGAAACATCGTACATAATGTATAGCTCTATATGTACGAATCGTTCCAAATATTTTAAAGCATAACCACGTTAATCTTTCTTTCAGTGTAAATTCGTAAATATTACGTCTATTCCCTTCCAAGCGGTCAATACTTTAACCTTTCAGAAAGCACAGAATTTACTCTGGTATTAGCACGTATTTGATATAATATGTCTTTAAGGATGTTTGTAAATAAAAGTGTGAAGGAAGTAGGCGAATTAAAGTGTCCTATTTCTTTCTCTCTCTCTCTTCTTTTTTTTTTTGCGTAGAGAGCATTGCTTCATATTCACGTATAGAGGGTGTTGTTTTATCTAACATTCTGTTAATTGTAGGGTAAACCTTAAAGGCCCTTCGAAAACAACCAAAGATCGTGAATGTGAAGCAAACCCGCCTTTTAAGACACAGAATAGCGAACTACTTTGTTTTTCCTATTCCTATACACTTTAGCAGATGACTTGTTTAAGTAATATTATCCAGACATTTTCATTATAATCTAATAATAATACGCGATGTGCTACACATAATCAATCATTGTGAAAACAACTACTTTTTATTACAAGTTATTTACTAAAAGACATTGTTTTGATAGGTGGTGTTTCTTTTAATCAGGTCTTATTGCAATCTAAGGGTAGGCCTATCAGCTAAAGTTTACCTTACCTAAGTTATATTGTACATTGATAAATAATCACTCTAAGACATAACATTAATTACTTTCACATTGAAATTGCATTTCAAACATAGAGTTTCATATAATAATAATTACATTGTTTTTTTTTTGTTTTTATGGCTAAGCATGAGGTTTAAACTGAATATATCTTACCCAACTTTTATCAGCTTAGTTCGGCGTTTGTAGTGGAGACAATAAACACGTTACTGATGTACTATTTGATATAAACTGACTTACTGAGTTGGATCAATATATCATAACCTGGTCTAATGAGTAACGTTCCACAAAACAGACAAAACTGATTGACTGAGTTGGATCAACATGACATAACCTGGTATAACGAGTAACGTTCCGCAAAAAACAGACAAAACTGATTGACTGAGTTGGATCAGTATGATATAACCTGGTATAATGAGTAACGTTCCACAAAACAGACAAAACTAATTGACTGAGTTGGATCAGTATGACATAACCTGGTCTAACGAGTAACGTTCCACAAAACAGACAAAACTGATTGACTGAGTTGGATCAACATGACATAACCTGGTATAACGAGTAACGTTCCGCAAAAAACAGACAAAACTGATTGACTGAGTTGGATCAGTATGATATAAACTGGTATAATGAGTAACGTTCCACAAAACAGACAAAACTAATTGACTGAGTTGGATCAGTATGGCATAACTTGGTCTAACGAGTAACGTTCCACAAAACAGACAAAACTAATTGACTGAGTTGGATCAGTATGACATAACTTGGTCTAACGAGTAACGTTCCACAAAACAGACAAAACTGATTGACTGAGTTGGATCAACATGACACAACCTGGTATAACGAGTAACGTTCCGCAAAAAACAGACAAAACTGATTGACTGAGTTGGATCAACATGACATAACCTGGTATAATGAGTAACGTTCCACAAAACAGACAAAACTGATTGATTGAGTTGGATCAATATGACATAACCTGGTATAACGAGTAACGTAAATTTGTACACTACTTATATCGGGTTTCAATAGATGACCCACCTGGGTTACCAGTTGTCACCAGTTATAGCGGTTTTCTCTCCTAATAAGTAATGGTACATCGAAATAATAAGACTAGGGTTTATAAAGTGGTGGAGAGTATATTATATGTAACTAGCAGAGACATTTGGGGTCAGATTAGTACCTTTATTGCAACAGTACTCTTTTAAATACAGGATTTTTAGAATAATACAATAATTCTAATCGTAGACACAGAAATCTGTAAGTCCACTTGTTTTAGGCCTAAAATATTTTGAGCCTTTATAACAATGGCTCAAAAAAGATAAAGAGATAAAATAACACTGTAACTCGTTAGGACTAAACTTCACCGTACTTAATAGTATCTATATAAATGTAACAGTACTGTCTGTTGTATGTCCATGTAACTTCTTCGCAGGGTGTGGATGGGTCGTCACCAAAATTGGTATGTAGGTTCAGTAGGTGCATGCGGAGGAACATATAAACTTTGAGTTTTACATTTTGCGTTTTGCGGATTTTATAAGCGGTTTTTTACCACTACCTCGCCCCCCTGTTGATGGATCTTCACTAAACTTAACATGAAGATTTGTTGGGTCTGTGCGAAGATACATGCATGTTTGCGGTTTATATGGGCGTTTTTGTGTTTTTTTACAATTACATATAAGGGAAGCAACTTTTCATGTCCGAAGATAACCTTTCATTATTCACAAATTTACGTAACTTTCGTCCAGGGTACGGGTACTCCAGCTAGTCAATAAATAAACTTATAACGTTATTTATTCTACGCCCTAATGTTAGACCTTTTTAAAACTTATATAAGCTTTAATACAAAATTTCTACTAAATATATTTACATCCGCCCTTTGTTTACGTCCTCTGAAATGAAGTTCGCGCGCATGAGCATATATTAGATAGTAAGGTATGCGCGCATTTTCAGAACAGACAAAAACTGAATATTATTATACTAGACATAAAAAAGAGGTTTGTCTTAACAGGTGCATTGATCGTATTAGCAAGTAAATGTATAGACACTAAGGTCAATGAACAAAAAAAGCTATATATTTAGTATTTTACACATTGAAACGAACATTTTTGCAGTGTCTTCTTTAATCGATATCACAAGCGAATTGAAATCGTGTTGTTATTGCTAGCCATTTTGGCATATTTGTTTGTCTTTCTATACATGTGGTTTAAAAATTTTTTTGGGGCAAGTTCAGTAGCATTGCCTCTTACATGTTTTATATTTGTTTTTAACACTGATTAATCTGTTTCTTGCTGTTACATGTTTTTTAAGTTTTATATTTGTTTTTAACACTGATAAATCTGTTTCTTGCTGTTACATGTTTTTTAAGTTTTATATTTGTTTTTAACACTGATAAATCTGTTTCTTGCTGTTACATGTTTTTTAAGCCTTATATTTGTTTTCAACACTGATAAATCTGTTTCTTGCAGTTACATGTTTTTTAAGCCTTATATTTGTTTTTAACACTGAGCAAGACCAGTAGCATTGGTGTTACATGCTTTTTAAGTTTTATATTTATTTTGAACACTGATGAATCAGTTTCTGTTAAGGTATTTTACTGAGGAACAAAGAAAAGCCAGCGCTGAAACAAATCACGATTATCGTGGGGTAAAAGGTTTTGTTCCTTATAAATGATTTTGCGTGTCTTTAAGTAATTACATATCCTATATAAATGTGCTGTTTTATAAGTTTCAATATAACTTTTGGCCGTTTCTATATACTTCCATAGATTTTCTGGTAATTTATATATATATTCGAATAATATTCCCACTCGTTTTACACATTTGAATTATGGTCTTTGTTATCAAATAAACATATTCTGATCATCTCATTTATTTCAGTAATAAACTGATAACTGCTATATATGTTTTAATAATACTATTACTACCATGGCCCCCTGGATTTTCAAAAAAAGAAAATTACTAGACATGTAAAATACTTCTTCTATGTTATTGGAAAATCATAAGGTATTTGTTCGTTCGTAACTAAGCGTAAAGCTACACAATGGGCTATCTGTGCTCTGCCCACCACGGGTATCGAAACCTGGTTTCTAGCGTTGTAAGTCCGCAGACATACCGCTGGGGGGGCTAAGGTATTTGTAATTACAGGGGTATTAACAGTAGAATGATTAGTATCTAAATTACTTTTACCTCTCTTTAATACAGTAATTTAGAAGATATTTTAACGAATCATAGTTTTATATTTATTCAGCCCGGGCCAGAAAAATGGCGACTTCCGGTCTTCTATAGAAGAAAACTATTTCGATTTCATAATTTTTTCAAATTTGAGTTACTTGACCCCCCTAATTGTTTTTCTCTGCGGGCGCCCTTGATTACTACATTTTTTGGCGCCCTTGATGTTTTTATAGATAGTATATTTTGATGTAAACGTATAATATTATTAGTAGGTTGTAGTTTTGTGCTGCTCTACATTCTGCTGACTTGCGTTCCCTTCATCATTATTAATTCTGTGTACAAAACTTACATATTTATCATTTTGATGGTTTTTGACGTTGGTTAATCTTGTATACGTCAGTTTTCAGCATAGGTGGATGTTGGTTAGAAAAAGCCGAGATCTACTAACACTGAAACCACAGTTACAACCAAGATCTACTGACGCTCTAATCACTGAAACCAAAACTATAACCAATATCTAGTGATGTTCTAACTAAAGTTATAACCAACATCTACCGACATTAAAACAAGAGTCATATAAGGCGGTAGATGTTGGTTATAACTTTAGTTAGAACATCACTAGATATTGGTTATAGTTTTGGTTTTAATGTCGGTAGATGTTGGTTATAACTTTAGTTAGAACATCACTAGATATTGGTTATAGTTTTGGTTTCAGTGGCGGTAGATATTATTTATAACTTTGATTTGAGTGTCGGTAGATCTTGGTTGTAACTGCGGTTTCAGTGTTAGTAGATCTTGGTTGTAACTGTGGTTTCAGTGTTAGTAGATCTCGGTTATATGACTCTTGTTTTAATGTCGGTAGATCTTGGTAAAAACTTTAATTAGAACATCACTAGATATTGGTTATAGTTTTGGTTTCAGTGGCGGTAGATATTATTTATAACTTGGATTTGGGGTGTTGATAGATTTTGGTTAAAACTCTGTAAACTTTAAATGTTCAGAACTAAGTTATTGTTTTGTTTATATTACGAAAATATTTACTTATTAACTGTGCACCACTCGAATCATGTCAAACTACAATCTTATTTAAAAAGGCTTAGTAGTCCATACCAATGGAAAACCGTGTAGTAAAAATTGAACCTTACTTTGTTAGTAAATATTTATTTGAAAGGGATTACCAATTCTTATCAGTGCTAAGCCATGTAGTAAAAATTGAACAATACTTGGCAAGATAAATCCTTATTTGAAAATAATTAGCAATTCATACAAACACTAAGTTGTGTAGTAAAAACTGAACTTTGGTAAGGTAAATCCTTATTTGAAAATAATTAGCAATTCATACAAACACTAAGTTGTGTAGTAAAAACTGAACTTTGGTAAGGTAAATCCTTATTTGAAAATAATTAGCAATTCATACAAACACTAAGTTGTGTAGTAAAACTGAACTTTGGTAAGGTAAATCCTTATTTGAAAATAATTAGCAATTCATACAAACACTAAGTT
>NW_013675678.1:0-1958 GCF_000517525.1 Limulus polyphemus
CATATTAAATTAATTTCGAAGTATATTAGAAGCTAAAATGGTAAGGTGAAAAATGGAGTTGGAATATTTTTGGTACCTGCAATCCGTGCTTTAGCTACTTTTATTCCTGACAGACAGGAGTGAGAGACTGAGAGAGAGAAGAGAGAAGAAAAAAACAAATCAAAAACAGAAGAGTTCAAGGGTTGTAATGTTTCGTTACTTGTGTTCACAGGTAGAAACTTTTATGTATTTTGATTATATACATGCGCTACATATATACATTAAGTTTCGTACAGACCAAGGGTGAAAAACACACAAAACCTAAGCCCAGAAATAATACTGCTACATATTGGTCTTTTTAGTAATAATTAAGCTAAACTTACGTTTCAACAAATCCTTTAATCGTACGTTAGTTTCCTTACCATCATCTCGTTTATCCAAACTATTAGCTTTACTTTTTTTATATTATTTAAACCTATTTCTCCTTTTTAAATTTCTTTCAGGCCTCAACTTTACTGAAATAACTAGTTTCACAAGTTTATTATGATCACTTAATTATGATCCAGTGCAGTAACAATTCTTCTTCATTATTATGGTGATTATATTCATTTAGGGTTGTATTTACATTCCTTAACAAGATAAGCAAAACCATGTTTATTTTCAGTTGCATGTTTTTTTTATTTATATAGATTTTGATCCTAAGTGATTTCTAACGATATTATCGTGATTCTTTTCTGATGTAATAGCTCGAAAATGACGAATTCGTCGCAACGAGATTTGAAAGTTATGAACTATAACTAAAGATTCAATTAATCGAAAATTCAATTCCTGTTGCTTTATTAAAACCGTTTTTATTGAATTTCACAACATGACTATTGTTTTCAGGGGTGGATCCAGGATTTTCTGAGAAAAGGGAGGGGTCTAAATGAACATATATCGGAGAGTCCTTCAAGGAGGGAAAGCTTCAGACGGAGCAAACATCACTCTGATAAGCTGAAGTTTGAAATCTCTCTTAAGCCACTTTCTCATATTTTTCATTAATTTTTGCCGATCAACCCCATTTGCAGATTATGAATAAGAAATTCGAATGTCCAATACTTTTTGCTACCAGCGAGAACATTCTTCCCTTCATTTGTGGAGCTGATTGATTTTGAAGTGATCCTCGGTATCAAATTATATCACGTACTGTACCCTGATGGACTAAAGAGAAGGACGGAAAGTTTGATAGCCATACTGGTGAATACGGTTTCTTCAAATGTTGGATTTTAAATCTATCATAATATTTTGGTAGAAAAGACACCTTACGGCTATCTTCAACATACTACAGACGGCCAACATCCAATCTTCATATAGCAATACGAATATTGATGGAAACAGAAAAGAAGTAAATATTTTTTATACCACCTGTATCTATACTTTACTCTTTATCTATATACTAGCCGATGGTAAATGCTGATTAATTTTCTTCTGAAAGTTATATCTAAATAAGTGTTTAGTTAATTAATCATATAATAGTAACAATATAGATAATGTTTATCCTTTTTCTAGTATTTCAGGAAAACAATTATTTTAGTGTATTAGGTCATCTCCTGTAAGTTGTGCTGGACCATAATTTTGTCTTATGTATATTTTCATGTTAGGTTCAAATGTTCTTCTTGATAAATCCATATGAAAAAACTGGCTGTCGAAGAAATATTCCTACATGGTCAAATGTCTGACTCTGCGATTTACTGATTGTAATGGCAAAGAATTTGAAGGTGGAGAGAAAATGCACGAAGGGATAACTTTTCCTAAAAAATACTTCTTGACCAAATTTTTAAAAATCTCTTTTGTAAGATGAACAATATTAATAATAATTTATTACAGCGCCATCTATTGGGTTGAGAAGATGTTTAAGACAGACACTGGTGTTTTGGTGTAATATGAAATGATCCTTGATTTAATCTACAACGGTATTCGTATTTCTTTGAATATTCAAA
>NW_013675678.1:2656-4660 GCF_000517525.1 Limulus polyphemus
TAGCCGTCCCTAATTTAGCAGGGTAAGGCTAGAGGGAAGGCAGCTAGTCATCACCACCCACCCCCAACTCTTGGGTTACTCTTATAGTGGGATTGACCGTCACGTTATAACGCCCCCACGGCTGAAACGGCGAACATGTTTGGTGGGACGGGGATTCGAACCCGTGACCCTCAGATTGCGAGTCGAGCACCTTATCCACCTGGCCATGCCGGGCTACTGCATTGTTCTTCTAATATAATACATGTAGCAGATCAATATACGCTGTATTGTACC
Source organism: Limulus polyphemus (assembly GCF_000517525.1). Taxonomy (NCBI): domain Eukaryota; kingdom Metazoa; phylum Arthropoda; class Merostomata; order Xiphosura; family Limulidae; genus Limulus; species Limulus polyphemus. Next base: position 2,930 of record NW_013675678.1, read on the forward strand.
AGAGCTACAAATATTCACCAGTCTTGGTTTATTGTGACGCTCACACGCATTAGTAAACATTTCACAATTTGGTCAAATCAGTAGTTTTCTATAATCAATTTTGATTGGTTTATCGGCTGGATTCAGGTCAAATTCAGTATGACAGTGATCTAGGAAATACACAAGATCGAACCATCTTGCTTCATTGAATAAATATTTTTCGAGTAGAGCAGAATCCCAGACCCCATAGAAGGTGACCATCTTGGCGCTTTCAACCCTTTACCACACACTACAATTATACTTTTTTAAAAGTCTAACTCAAACAGATTCATAAACTTTCACAGCCTGTTATTTACATAGTTAAGACACTATGCAGTTTAACTATTACCTATGCATATTTTGTATGTATCATTTACATATAGCCTAATACAAAATTAATTCACCAGAACCAAAACATTATTCTCAGCGAAGTAACTAACTTTAACAAAAAAGAAACAGAAAATGTGATATCACATTGAGAAGCAGGTGCAAAATTAAACATTGGTGGAAAGTCTATGATAGTATTAATTACAGTGGACCTACCACATTATTTGTACGCCACCTTTAGACCGGCTTGAGGCTCTACGACAACAGCAGTCCTATTCTCGGCTAGAAAATTGAGATACGTGTAATTACTGGAACTGTGGTAAATAGAAATCAAGGTTCAGAACCAGAAAGCTAGCCACTGCCTATACCTAATATGCGTTGTGGAATTTCAGATTCAGGCTGTGATTAACTTCTTCTTTCTGCTTCTTACTACCATAGGTAATGATAATCTTTTACCCAATCATTAATTCTAAAAAACTCTATAACCATCATAGCTTCAAAACTCATCTTCGGATGTAGTGTATCTAATGTAACTGAAGCAGCGACAGTAATGGCTTGTACTTTATGCACATGCGCACCCACCCACTGAGAGACCGAAACGGATAGAAGAGAAGATACAAAATGAAAAAAACAAAAAACTGATAAGACACGAATAACAGATTCTAAATACAATACGAAAAACAAGTATTGAAATAACAGTAACAGAATTTAAAGTTATGTCGACCTATAGCTACGATAAATAACGCACAATTTTACAAGTAACGAAGACCTGTTATGCGTGCATATACTCTTAAGGTACAACACATTATCGTCTCGATCCGCTCTTGCAGGTCCTCAATAGCCGCGGCACTTGAAAATCGTTTAGGAAGGATTAAGTAGAGTAATCGATGATACCTTTTTTCCCCATTTTATTGGCTATATATTTGTGCGCCAAGCGTGGGGCGCACGTATACCCGATTCGACTTTATTACTAATCAGGATCTCTACCAGCCTACCGTCAAATTGAAATTCTTTTAGGCAGAATTATATTAAATTAATCTATGAGACCTTGGGAGCGGTCAATACACCAATCGAAAGTGTTTGACATCCCGAGTCCAAAACTGTAATTAGATCTTAAATCGGTCAAGTGATGACTGAGTTATGAGCTAAAAGTTTGTACTTGAAAAAAACGAAAAATACTCAGACATTCTATGAGCCGCTATGCCGCGGCTAAAAACACAGGGACAGTTTACATGATAGTTAAATGTTTATTGAAAAAAAAATCAGAAGATACTGGACTTTTACGATTTTTTAGAATGTTAGCGTGGTTGTTTCGCATCACTCCACACAGGTACGCCCCGATATTTTTTTTTTGCACGCTTGTTACACCAAGGGCTCGAATATTCA
>NW_013675678.1:5494-17655 GCF_000517525.1 Limulus polyphemus
CGAATAACGATGTTGAAACAAACTACACCTTAACTCCTTCTCCCGATATCCTGAACGATACCAATTTAGGCAATTTGATTATAAGCAAAGTTTTGACAGACTCCAAGCTACTTGATGAAGCTATTGAGAAAGCTCTTAAAGGCTTGAAGGAAAGGGTTTCATATACCAAAAAGCCAGCAATACGAAGTAAGCGATCTGAGTTATCACATTACCTTAGTAGTTTACTGACATAAGAATTGAAAGTTCCATTTACTTTTTCACTATTTCAGCATTAATATAAATTAATGTTGAATATCGAATAATCACAATTTTCTAAAACAAACGTCTTTAAACGGACAAAGGCGAGCGAAACAATCCACAACTAAATCTCTTTTGCAAAATATGATGATAACAAATCGTATGGAAATTTTCAATCAGTCAGTAAACGTAGATATTTCACGTTTAATTTAGCATATAACGGTAGATGAAAGATTCAGTAAATATATACATATATGTGTGGTTTTTATGGATATTTTTCTTCTTGGACACATTTTACTATTCACTTTAATTATACAGTTTTCTTTACTGTGTTGGGTTACTATGTATTTGCTGTTTATGAATGTTATAGTCCAAAATCAAATTAAAGGATCTTGCATCCGGTTCTACAAAAGCAATTTCTCTACAGAAGCAGGTAGAAAGTCTTCTCTCTCACAATGTTCAGCCATGACAACCTACCATAACCGAATGTTAGGAGATAGCAGAGTGTCAAAAATGGTTGAAAAAGCCAATGTATTTGAAGAAACGACAAAGGTTTTGGCTAGAAAGTAAGTTTTCTAATAATATCTTCCATATTTGACTAAACAGGCAAATAAAAAAAATACATAAAAGGGGCATTTAGAAAAATTACTTTAGATTCTACCATTAGCTCTTATATAAACAAACACAAGAAAATTATACGAAATGCTACTAAATATATTTCGCTGTGGCGAGGGAAAAATTATGTTCTCTGTACTACACTTTGAAGTTTGAAGTCAAAAGTTTTACTGGACGTGACAGTGTAAAAGGTACGTGGTCATGTGACTGAATGTCCATTAGCTCTTTATTTCTGGAATGAAATGGACACCATCTTTACCTTTCTTATAGGTTAGGGTTAAAGAGCGAAGAAGTTTCTGCTTTAGCCGATGTCAGTTTAAAATCAAGCAAGTTGGGAAGTATGTTCAGTGAAGATGAAGAGCAAAAAACGTGTAGTTGTGCACAAAAATACCGGGAATTTGACGGAACATGTAACCGTTTACAATCTCCTAAAGACGGTTCTGCTTTCACCTGTTTGACCAGACTTCTTCCAGCCAAATACGCTGACGGTGAGTGTTACACTGATTAGTGCACTTTTGGTATAAGTTTATGAAGGTATTTCAAAACCAGTAAAATGTAACTTTAGTCAGATCAAGCTTGTGAAGGTACCAAATTTATTTTTCGTACTAGTAGCATTGATGAAGAAAGCAAAACTTCCTTTTCATAAAACGTAGTAGTAGTTTTCCAGAAATGTCGGTTTTTGGTATATATTCAGTATTTTTTTTCTTACAAGTAAAATATAAATAAAGACTTTAATATTGTCAGAAAGCATTTTTCTTTTATAATTTTAGATTTATATTCGTATTGCTAACTGTGCAGATTATTGTGATATATATTTAAATGTAAAAATAAATGAGCAAAAACAAGCTTATGATTGTTTACAATTATTATGTCTAGAGAAACTCTATTATTTGGATTTCATCAGCCTCCCCCTCTATCCACATAATATTAATACTTGTTACAATTATATTATTTATTAATATTTAGAAAATATATTTGCGTACAGGTATTTCTGAACCAAGAAAAGCGAAATCTGGAAGAGACTTACCTAATCCTAGACTAGTATCAACTACAATCCATACCGATCAGAACAGAGAAGCATTTTTTACACATTTTCTGATGGTGTGGGGACAGATCATGGATCATGACAGTGCCCTCGCTCCATTTAACAGCGCCCCAGAAGAGGAAGTGATACTTGGAGGTAGATCTCAATTTTCTTTGTTTATTTATCTTCTCTTTTTTTGTTTACGTATAGATGTATAATCACGTGAGGTACAATACTTTTAAATCTTATTTTCCGTCAGCTAAGCCAGTACAATTAGCTGAGCGGGAATAGGGTATCTAAGTCAGTCTAAATATGAGGATACTTAGAAACGTTAATGGTGTTGAAATATATACCTTAACAAATTCACAATTTTAATTTTATTGTTCTAACAGAAATAGACTATATTTGTAATCTAAGTATTCTGTTATTTTCGTGTTTTAAATATGGTAGCGTTAACATTAGAACATTAACATTAATAACATTAGAAAACACAATAAACAATTAAACATTAAATCAGATGAAAATCATCAAACTCTTATTATATAATCAAAAAGTCCAATGGAATTATGAACATCGTTTAAACTTAATCACAATCATCACCTTAGTTAAAACTGAACTTTTTAAAATCAGTAAAGGATACATATCATATTCAACAGTATTATTTACCAGTTGGAATACGGGGATATTTTCTCTCGTGAATGAATTAACACAGCGAATTATTTAATGATTTGCTGTTTTAACTTTTCTTGTAAGGAAAATTGCATCATTTCAATAATAATGTTTAGATCCAGAAACCATTACATAATTAAGATACATTCATTATCGTGACATGTGTTTTAGTTTTTGAAAATATCCGGGAATGGTCAGTTGTTTGAATGTTTTTTATGAACACTAGTGGAATCTATACTAATATTTGCATTTAACATTTTCATTTTAATCGTCAAGATGGAGCTGAACGCATGGACTGCTGCGATTCAGAGCATATCAATGATACACGATGCCTTCCGATCGAAATTCCTCAAGATGATCAATTCTTTAGTCAATTTAATGAAAGATGCATGAATTTCCGAAGGTCTGCCAGCTGTCCAAAATGCTCACTGGGTAAGCTCTTAAGCTATTATTAACCTGAGAAAATCTTGGTGAGTAAGTATAGTTGTGTTTCTAGAGAAAAAATATGATTTAGATATTATACTTGTTCAACATAAGTCTTGACATTGGTGTTTGATACAAGTCTGAGAACGAGGATTCTCTTCTTTGCACTTTCTTAGATGAATATTTTTATTTGAACTAATTCTTAAAGTTAGTTTGAAGCGTCCTGTAAACTTTGAATATAATAGATATTTCAGATTGATTCTTGCTATTAAAACCTTACGATAAGATTCCATAAATTTTATTATTTAGTGATTAATGTATATGGTTACAATATTTGATTTTTTCTCTATCAGTTAGGATTTTCTTTGCATCATTATAATTATTTTTTTTATCAATATCAACGTTGGTCATTATTAATTGAAAAAAATGTTGTAGATGCAAAAAGTCTCCTTGTTCAGTATTCTTGTTCAATATTGCTAAAATATTCTTCTTGTTCAATTATTGACCTACTAATTCCTTGACATATTAGAATTGTTTATAAGTATTCTACATTTTTGTGTGAGGGTGTTATTTATGCTTTATCCAAACGTTTTTATTTAGCGTTCAATTTGAAACAGTCAGTATTCAATTTTTAACCGCGACATAGCGACTCATGGAATGACTCCGAGTTTTTTTCAAGTACAAACTTTTAGCTTATAACTCCTTCATCTCCTGACGGATTGGAGTAAAAATTACAGATTTGGAATAAAGAGATCCAACATTTTCGATTGATGTATTTGACCAAGCCCAAGGTCTAATAGTTTAATTTACTCTAATCGTGTCTGAAATAATTTTAATTTGATGATAGGCTGGTAGAGATCCTTGTTTGTAATAAAATCGAATCGGGTACACGCGTGCCCCAGACTTGGTATTGGTGGCGTGCAAAAATATAACTTATAAAAAGGGGAAAAGTTCTCATATATTAATTGACTCAAATCCTGCCTAAAAGTATTTGAAGCGCCGCAGGTATTGAGGTTAGCTTTTCTTTTTCTTATAATCGACTATGTTAGCTTGATAGCATCAACTTTTGATTGTTCTATGTTTAGTTCAAGGAACTATTTAGTTTTCAAAAGCAATAACGAACAAAGTATAATAAAATTACACTTCCAGGCTAATCGTGCATTGTATATTTCTTTAGAGCAAGATTTTGGACGATTAGTATATAATGAGAAATTGGTTTGAAAAGTATGAGAAAATAGTCAGAAACAATAATTTGATTGAATTATTCCCGAATTTCATAATAGTTAAATTAATACCTTTTCACCTATGGATTGTAGTTCAGTTTATTTTTATATGTTAAACATGTTAAACGTTACTTTCTTTGTACGTTATTACTCCATAACATCAATTTGGAGAGATACACTATCATAGAATATCGATCTGTAAGAAAAATGTCGCTGAAAATATGAATAGTTTCATATGGACCACTCATTTCCTTTTCTTGGTGTTGGAATCAATGTTTTGGACTCTATGCTAACCTCTTCATCATGTAGAGTTCTTTAGAAACGTTTCTTGAAAGACGTCACTGAAATATCAACTTACCCCAAAGTTATTTCACTAGACGCTTCATTTTCTAGTATTAAACACAGAGGAAGTAAGCAGCTTGAGAAAGAAAGGTCTCAAACAATGCAATTTTTCTTTAGGTTAATTAAATGTGTAGCTTATCTTAAAATAACTCTTAATCTTAGGACCCCGGGATCAGTTAAATTCTCCCACCAGTTTCGTTGACGGTTCCATTATTTACAGCTCTTTCATAACTTTAAATATTTAAAATTGAAATAACATGAATTTAAGACAAAACATATCCTAAACGCTCATATTATAGTTATTTGGACAATGTATAACAATAAATTATTGTTTCTGTTTCTGTGAACAAAAATTTAACTGTTGAGGAATACTTACCGTCTTGAAATAGTCGCAGTGATTGAACGGTGTGAAGATCACTTAATTCAACTTTTAATTGATAAAGTTTTTCCGAAACATTCCAGTAAAATAGTGATTTAATTGATATTTTACAGATTTCTTATTTCGGAATCTCAGCTTACATCGGGTTTATAATAGAAAATAGGTACAAAAGAACGTATTCTAACTGTCTTTCTTTTGATAGGTTTGATGAGGTTTCAGAGAGATTCAGAGAGAAATGTCATTTTACCACGATCTCGAAACGCTAGAGGCGATTTGTGTAGTGATCCAGGAAATAGATTATTCTGCTTTGACGCAGGTAACGAATAAAAGAAATAATTAGATTTTGTAATCTAGGATAACACGATGAATAAAACCAATAATGTTTATTTCAAATTAGGAATAACTATATATTCATGCATAATTTTATGTTGTTCATAAACTGTCTGAAAAGTATTCCATCATTAAATGTGTTAGCACATTGTATTTATATTCTGATCAGGAGTGTTGTTATGTTGTGTATTTTGGACCTATAGTTTTTACCTCACTAATATGTACATTAGAGCTGTAATATAACATATCAAAAGACAGAGTGTATGAACTGTAATGTTCGTGCTGTATGTTCAGTTCCCAGAAAAGTTTTAATTAAAAATTAACGGATTAAAATCCTGGCTTGCAGCAATTAGTTTTTGTATGGCTATTTATGTTGAAATAAAACTGTATTTTCCAAAGCAGACAGTGTTAGAGATAATGTTTCTCGGTTTCTCCAGGAGATCGTCGGTTGAATGAACATCCAGCCTTAACAGCTTTACACACCATATTCATTAGAGAACATAACAGAATTGCGAGAGAATTGAGAAGAATAAACCCTTGCTGGAATGATGAGAGGCTGTTTCAAGAAGCCAGGTTAAGCTTATATTGTTTAGAAGTGTTTGATCAAAGCAAACTACCTTCATAGATCATGGCTAAACATTAACCAATAATGAATATAGAAAAGTTAATATATGTCTCTTATTGGGGTATACAAAGTCACGAGCTCATAAATATTATTATAATATGAAAGTATTTATTCATGAAATGGTGTCGTTGCTGTTAAACATATTTTACTTATGAGGAGTGTCGAAATTCATGAGAACAAAAACATTATTATGTTAAAAATGTATTTATTCATGCGTTGGTATCCTAGTTGCTAACTATATTTTCTGCTGTTATCCTAATATGTCACGATGTTCAATCATTTTAGGAAATTAATGTTACTCCGAATTTCAAATATGAGGTTAAAATGCAAAGTAATCATAATGATAAATAGCATATGTTAAAAATGAAATAATGATAATTAAAATATTATATATATATCAAATATTATAATCAATGCTGTAAAACAAACTACCATTACAGAAGTAATAGAATTGAGATTGTTTATATTTACACAATTCATATTGAACATCTTTATTATAAAAGATATATTTGTATATTTTCTTCAGTAATAATTGCCACTACTTTTTTTCTAATTATTCTATTAATTAATTTTTATGAAATACTAGTTAATTCATAAAGGCTTTCTATGTATTTATTCATTTTGTTAATGGCCTATTGATGTTTGCTTGTTATTGTTGTTTCTTAAGGAGGATCGTGATTGCTGAGATTCAAATGATTACATACAATGAATTCTTAAGGCTTGTCGTGGGTCCTTACTATCATCAGAGGTTTTTGTTAAGAACTCTTCGAGATGGTTTCTTCACTGCATACAACCCTAACATCAATCCTGCTATGATTAATGAATTTACCTCAGCATGCTTTCGATTCGGCCATTCTACATCTCAAGGTTCTTTCACAGAAATTCCATCATCTGGTAATCCCACAAGTTTCAAGTTGCAAAATAACTTTTTCCACCCATTTGGCCTCTACCAAGGAGATTTGAGAAAGAAGTGACACGAAAATTAAATATAGCTCTAAGGTAATCTACGTAAGGTCGAATTCCGTGATCTCTGCCCCTCTGAACATTTATAGCCATAAGATCTAGTCCGAAACTGTCGTCCCTCTTGCGGTACAGATGGTTAGTCAAATCTTCAACGATAAAGTTATCAGATTTTTGAGCCAACTGATCAGCAAGTCCTCTCACAAGCAATTCGGTCTGCTGCACTACGGTAGAAGGCATTAAAGATCTTAAATAAACAAACAAACATAATATCTATGATTATGATCCATCGACTATAACAATAATATACTATAGAAACAATATATGAGTGATGTTACATTCTGATATAAGAAATTTAGGTATGTGAAATATTCACTATACAAACGTACTCGTAAACTTGTTCAAACTTGACATTCTAGAAATAGAAAAACAATATCTTAAAATCTAACGAAACGTTTTCACAATCTTAATTTATTCCTAAATTAATTAGTCGTTGAAATTTTAGTCTTAGAACTTCGAGGTCTTAATATTTCTGTCTCTTCGTTACCACTTCAGAGCTTGTAACGCTAAACTGCGGGGTTCGATTACCCATCGTTGTATAGCTTTACGAATAAAAATAGATTCATAAACATTATCCACATCTTTGTAATTGTACATAAATGAGTCTTTAAAAATTCTTGTTCATACAGTGTGATCAAGAAATGTGATAATATAACAGACAAAAGCGGAAATTAGAAATGTTTCAACTTTTGAAGTAAAAAATACTTATGACAAAAACATGTTTATATTTTATCGTGTGTCTTACAATTTATCTTAGAAAGAAGCAAGCCTACACCTATTATTCTACGAATCTTAATAACATTGTGTTACACAGCTAGAAATAATTCTAGCATTAGGTGAAAACCTTTAAAAACAGAAAAAAATCAAAACTGATAAATAATGTTACTTACAAGTATCACACCATGGCGTGAAATCAAACGATTCTCGAGATGAACATTTCAAAGATGGATTACTAAAATTAACAAACGTATAAAGTGTTTAACATAACTTTCCTCAAAACATCACATTCGCAACTCCAAAAAGTAATGAAAGATTCTAAACTACTAATTTTTTATTGTTTTAGGGACAAATAAAATAAAAACGTAGAAGATCATAGTAATCTGAATTATTTTCACGGCTAACTATTTCATACGAGTTATAAGAATATAGTAATTCTGTACATTTTTACTTATATTATATTACTTTACACATTATAAAATCATTAAAATATTTTATCTGAACGATTTTGTTTTGTATAGTTTACAAAAGCGATTTTTATTATTTATTAAAAGTAAGTTTAACTCATTCGCGTCTGTTACATTACTTAAGAATCTTACGTAAACATTTAACATGAAAATCATAAAATTGCTTTCTTACTATTCTGTTTCTAGTACATCATCAATCTAGCCGTTACTAAGTTTTACAAGGTAAGAAAACAAATAAAGAAAATAGTTTTCTGTCTTACGTCCTAGAGACTGGTAGGAAGATCCATTGTTGTAGTTCATCTACATCATTACTGTTCTCACACAAAATTCTGGACAAAGTTACCTTTCGGATTTCTCTCAGTTGGGCTGTGTAGACGATCAATTTAAAAATAAATAATGTCAATAATATTATTTTCTTTTATACTTCATACAATAATTCTGAAAATTGTATTATTTATAAAACATTTAAAAGTAAAGTTGTTAAAACACTGTGTATGATTTTAAATACCAAACAACCTGAAAAACTATACACTGTGCATAGTTTTGTGTGTGTTACTGGATTAGACATATTTTGAAAGGAACATTTACTTAAAGTATCGAATGATGAATAAACAGCTTAAATTGTTTGAAAAGTACGAAGCAAATATTGATCGTACCAGCTGTGAAAGAGCCAGCTTCTCCATACACATCAAAGAAGTATCGATCTCCAAATCTCAATCGATTGTATTGTAACGCAATAATAAAACCACAGGTAGGCCCGACAATACCACCTGAAACTGGACTTTCTGAAATACTACCTGAGAAAAAGTCAATGTCGTCAACGGACCTAAAAAAAATGATAAATTTCCAAAAGATGCCTACCTCACTATTATGTAAAATTTCCAACTTCATAAGTAATATACAATCGTTATTTAAGAATGTTCTATGTAGTTTGTGTACCGTTAGATAGCAGCTAACTTCTCAAATAAACCAAAAGATGAGGGGAAATGTTTCTCTAGTATGATGCCTGACCTTCAACAAGAGGATGCAACAGGATCAGTTTAGCGATATGAAGTTTTTGTGGCAGTGATATTGTTTCACGTTCGAAACCTAAAAGTAGAAACCGTCAGCTCTTTGCTCAATTAATACAAGTATCTTAATTTTAATACAAGTTAGCTTACAGGTTTTGTTTTATTTACAATATAAACGTGTTTTTTATTTCTAGTTGAAAAAATCAGAACTGTCTAGTTTGAAGCTTTATCTTATCTATGTCACCTAGTGTTAAGTAAACAATATACCATACTAAATGAATTGTTTTCCTTCTACGTATTGGATTTTGAGATACAGAATACATATATATGATAAAAGACCAAACCACCAAACGTGCTCGCCCTTTCAGCCGTGGGGGCGTTATAATGTGACGGTCAATCCCACTATTCGTTGGTAAAAGAGTAGCCCAAGAGTTGGCGGTGGGTGGTGATGACTAGCTGCCTTCCCTCTAGTCTTACACTGCTAAATTAGGGATGGCTAGCGCAGATAGCCCTCGTGTAGCTTTGCGCGAAATTCAAAAACAAACAAACAAACAATTACACGGGAACTAAACTACAGTCATTTTTCCTAAACGTTTCTTTATAGATAACAAAGAGATAGAGACGTAATGTTTTTGAACGAGATATTGTAGAACACTTAAACTCAGTGATATTGTTTTGTATTTTCGTTCTAATGACGAACCAAAAGAAAGCAGATTTTGTGGCCCTTTTAATCATGAACTGAATATATTGTTTGTGTTTCAAATTGAGCTCTAGTGAGAATGATTCAAGTTTTAAAAATGTACAGAGTATTATCCACCAAACCAATGTATCACCCAAATCATATACTAGTGGTCAACCATAGTGCAGTCTTGATACGGTTTCGTTGTTTTTTATTTTTTGCAGCTTGCAGCAACGAACGATGAAGGAAGGTGAAAGAAACGAGTCTGTTTTAGAATGCACTTCAATTATTGTTATATGCACCAGATAAATAATACAAATATAAATATTAATTGCAGGGTCAAAAGGTATTAGAAATAATCTCTTGTACACTTTAAACATATAATAAAATGATATTGTATCACTGATTGTATTGGTATTAGTAGTGTATTTTTTTCAATGGAGAGAAAACCAAACTTTTCCAACATTTTTTTCTTATATCCCAAGAGCTAATTGCTGTATATTTAGTATGACGCATTTCACTTTATCTAAAATCGTTAACGACGTCACTAGAGTGTATAAGTAATTTCACAAATACTAAAGTAGCTTATATACTCTTGAGAAACATAACGATTCTAAGTAATTCTGAAATAAGCTTGTGAATTTTACAACAACAACAAAAAATCTTAAAACATTAAGGTAAATTTATTGAAGAAAATAAAATGGATGTTAATGTGAGCAAAATTCCTGTTCTCAGTCACATAAGAGAAATCATTCAAATTTAACTCGTATAACCAACACGATTTTCTTTTAACGTTCACTTGATGGTTCAGAGATAAGTTTACAGACTTTCAACGCTTATATCCGGGGTTAGATTCTCTGGGGGAAAATGTGCAGATATCCCATTGTCTAGCCTCGTTATAAGAACACACAAAACAACAATCAATTAACCCCGAGTATAATGCTGACACTTGTTTTTATTTTTGTACATTTCTTTCAGCTATAATTATAATTAAATATAATTAAATAAAAGATGGATTAAAAATACATTGTCTCGTGCTATGTTACAAAATGAGACAACAACTTACATTTTTGTAAGACTATAAGTTATTTTTGGGTTGGTGTAGTAGATAATTGTCTCTAAAGTAAGGAAAACATAAATAAACAAACCATTTTACCTCAATGTTAATTAATTAGAGAAATATCCCTATATTCATATAATCAGAAACAGAAAGTTTGACTTTGTTAGATACCAAATACAGTAATGAAAACAAATGAAATTAAGAGGTCAAGTGTAGCTTTGTTTAAAGTAGCAAGACAATGTATGATAAAGCAGCGATATCGATTAAATAGAAAAACTCAAAATTTGCTTAGTTTTCAATCTAAAACCTGAAGGTTCTGTGTAATATTAAAATGGAGAGAAACTTTTGTGAGATCATGTGGCTGAGATCATCAAGAGAAAATTTCTGTGACTTTTTAATTGTTTCAAGATTTTGTACGGCTCTGATCATGACAGCTTGAAATATCTTTCAATAGGGGTTCCAGGGAAAAAAAAAGGTTTAAGAACACTTGCCATAGACAATATTCTTGATGTTACTGACTGTGACAAAACACTTACGTTTCCTGTATCTATTGGCATGTACAAATTCTGGCTTCAATAATTTCTGTGTTAGAGTTTTCAATGGTTTGTGTTATTATTTTTGTGTGAAGAATTGGTAATAACAGGAGGTGTCACTGTGTAGATATTTTAAACAAATATATTTGAATATTGATAAGTTCGTAATGAAAATAACGATATGAACTTGTAGGTTTATATGCTTTATGAATTAGAATACTTATTAAATTAATTTTGTAACAATCAGGTATGAATGTTGTGAAATGACAGTACAGACCAGAAAATCTCGGTTTGTGGTAGCGTTAGTTTACTTGAACTCTGCAAAAAGAAATATCAATTGTTAATTATCTCGAGATATTACTGATTTTAAATATAGATAGGAGGCCATGTTCGTATCAATAACAAAAAATGACAGACAAAAAGTTTGGTTATGATAATATACTGAAAATAAATCATGATCAAAGAATATTTGGTGAAATTAATTCCATTCTATAAGTCATATGCTGTCATCTATTAGCCTTTCCGACGAGACCTTAAAGAATACTTGTTTCGGCTGTATCATGTACACATTTTTGCCATTTCTTTATACTAAATTATTTTCCTTCTTATTACAATTTTGAATGGATTTCATGCATAAATTTGGTATTGATTATCAATTCTTATCAATTATAATCATCAAATTCTTGAGAAACACCAGTCATAATACCTAAACCCAAATTATGAATGCTGGACAACGATTCAACTTCGGTTTTCGTAGTTTTTATAGCTTATTCGTGAAAGGCTCGATATTATTATCTAAATATCTTAC
>NW_013675678.1:18410-20853 GCF_000517525.1 Limulus polyphemus
AAACGTTTTTAAACGGACAAAGGCGAGCGAAACAATCCACAACTAAATCTCTTTTGCAAAATATGATGATAACAAATCCTATAGAAATTTTCGATCAATCAGTAAACGTAGATATTTCACGTTTAATTTAGCATATAACGGTAGATGAAAGATTCAGTAAATATATACATATATGTGTGTGGTTTTTATGGATATTTGGTATCTTTGCTGAAAATATGTAGTTTTTTCTTCTTGGACATATTTTATTATTCACTTTAATTATACAGTTTTCTTTAATATTTTGGGTTACTATGTATTTGCTGTTTATGAATGTTATAGTCCAAAATCAAATTAAATGATCTTGCATCCGGTTCTACAAAAGCAATTTCTCTACAGAAGCAGGTAGAAAGTCTTCTCTCTCACAATGTTCAGCCATGACAACCTACCATAACCGAATGTTAGGAGATAGCAGAGTGTCAAAGATGGTCGAAAAAGCCAGTGTATTTGAAGAAACAACAAAGGTTTGGCTAGAAAGTAAGTTTTATAATAATATATTGCATATTTGACTAAATAATCAAAGAAGCAAAAATACATAAAAGTGGCATTTAGAAAAGTTACTTTAGATTCTACCATTAGCTCTTATATAAACAAACACAAGAAAAATATACGAAATGCTACTAAATATATTTCACTGTGGCGAGGATAAAATTATGTTCTCTGTACTACACTTTGAAGTTTGATGTCAAACGTTTTACTGGACGTGACAGTGTAAAAGGTACGTGGTCATGTGACTGGAAGTCCATTAGCTCTTTATTTCTGGAATGAAATGGACACCATCTTTACCTTTCTTATAGGTTAGGGTTAAGGAGCGAAGAAGTTTCTGCTTTAGCCGATGTCAGTTTAAACTCAAGCAAGTTGGGAAGTATGTTCAGTGAAGATGAAGAGCAAAAAACGTGTAGTTGTGCACAAAAATACCGGGAATTTGACGGAACGTGTAACCGTTTACAATCCCCTAAAGACGATTCTGCTTTCACCTGTTTGACAAGACTTCTTTCAGCAAAGTACGCTGACGGTGAGTATTACACTGATTAGTGCACTCCTGTCTAGTAGTAGTTTTCCGAAAATGGCGGTTTTTGATATATATTCAGTATTTTTTCTTACAAGTAAAAGATAAATAGAGACTTTAATATTGTCAGAAAGCATTTTACTTTTATAGTTTAGATTTATATTCGTAATGCTATGTGTGTAAATTATTGTGATATATATTTAAATGTAAAAATAAATGAGCAAAAACAAGCTTATGATTGTTTACAATTATTATGTCTAGAGAAACTCTATTATTTGGATTTCATCAGCCTCCCCTCTATCCACATAATATTAATACTTGTTACAATTATATTATTTATTAATATTTAGAAAATATATTTGCCTACAGGTATTTTTGAACCAAGAAAAGCGAAATCTGGAAGAGACTTACCCAATCCTCGACTAGTTTCAACTACAATCCATACCGATCAGAACAGAGAAGCATTTTTCACACATTTTCTGATGGTGTGGGGTCAATTCATGGATCATGACAGTGCCCTCGCTCCATTTAACAGCGCCCCAGAAGAGGAAGTGATACTGGGAGGTAGATCTCAATTTTCTTTGTTTCTTTATCTTTTCTCTTTCTATTTACGTATAGATGTATAATCACGTGAGGTACAATAATTTTAAATCTTATTTTCCGTCAGATAAGCCAGTACAATTAGCTGAGCGGGAATAACGTATCTAAGTCAGTCTAAATATGAGGATACTTAGAAACGTTAATGGTATTGAAATATATACCTTAACAACTTCACAATTTTAATTTTATTGTTCTAACAGAAATAGACTATATTTGTAATCTAAGTATTCTGTTATTTTCTACGAGTAGAAAAACTGAAAAATTTCTCTCGTGAATTTATTAACACATTTAATGATTTGCTGTTTTAAGTTTTCTTGTAAGGAAAATTGCTCCATTTCAATAATAATGTTTAGATCCAAAAACCATTACATAATTAAGATACATTCATTATCGTGACATGTGTTTTAGTTTCTGAAAATATCCGGGAATGGTCAGTTGTTTAAATGTTTTTTTATGAACACTATTAAAACACATGTGAAATCTATACTAATATTTGCATTGAACATTTTCATTTTAATCGTCAAGATGGAGCTGAACGTATGGACTGCTGCGATTCAGAGCATATCAATGATACACGATGCCTTCCGATCGAAATTCCTCAAGATGATCAATTCTTTAGTCAATTTAATGAAAGATGCATGAATTTCCGAAGGTCTGCCAGCTGTCCAAAATGCTCACTGGGTAAGCTCTTAAGCTATTATTAAGCTGAGAAAATCTTGGTGAGTAAGTATAGTTGTGTTTCTATATGATTTAAATAGTATACTTGTTCAACATAAGTCTTGACAGTGGCGTTTGATA
>NW_013675679.1:0-8761 GCF_000517525.1 Limulus polyphemus
GTTGAAATATATTTTTTAACGTATTACGTATGGAAGAAATTAATAAATATTTGAATTTTGTTAAGTTGAAAGATTATAAAACACTTTTTTAATTGAAAGTCTCTGAAGAATCTTTAACACTATCCGTGACGGCCTAATTTTATTTTCTCAGTGGTGGGGGGGGGGGCTTTATGGCCCCTCCTTTTTTTAATAACTAATATTTTTACATGCTGCGAGTGAGAGAACCTGTTGTTAAAATATTTGAATCCCACCACTGTTGGTATTGTTGTCCCTTATACGTTCCAGATTGAAGTTATTTAAACCAATAGTAAAACAGTTATCAATAAATTAACCGTGCTGTGTTAAAATAGAAAAAAATATGCTATTATAAAAAAAAAACGTAAGAAAAGCAATCTATTTCAGAAGGCAAAATTTAGAATTGTTAAGCAAATATGAATATATTTCAGCAATCAGCTTAGAGTTTGCAATGAAAAATTGCAATAAAACACGGAACAACATAAAAAAAAACGTACGAAAGCACAAAATACGTTTAGTTGCGACATGTGTACATGGTATCAGACTTGTTATAATCCCTAACTGGTTTTATCTACACACAGGTGTCTAGCAATAATCATACACAGATAGTGTGTATGTTGTTCTTAGTGTGGCATAACCAGCTGAGAAATTGAATAGTTAGAAGACCAGATATCAGGCTGTTTGTTTGAGAACAACATCTGTGGTTGTTTAAAGCTGTGACTTTAACGTGTTTCCATTAAAGAAAAATATGCAAAAACTAAGATCAGGTGATGGCGCCATAAGGAAACAATAAATAGTCAATACTAATCCTCTTTAAACTTAAACTTATGGTAGATAACATATTTGTTGTATATAAAGACACATGTAGTTAAAACTGCATCGGCGACGAAAATATAAAAATTAAATAATAGGTTGAACAATTGCCAAGTGTTTATATATTTTTATTTAGAAGGATGACGGTTCGAGCTAGCGCTTTTCGTCAGATCATACAGTTTACAACAAAGGCGCATGCGCAGAATTCAAAGAACTTGCGTGCGAAGTATTTGGAATGTTGAACGTGAAAATTCGAAGCAAAATTACATCTGTTACATAAAAATTACAAGTCATGAAAAGATAAGTAGATAGCAATTAAAATTTAAACAAGATAGGAATTAGAATTCAAACAAAAAATGGAAACATAGAAATCTACTGGAATGAAAAGCGTTCATTCAAACCGGATGGTTGTAGGGTCCTCAGATTGTAGATTAATCTCTTTTCCAGTCGTTCTCTTTTGTGAATGTCTGTTGGAGCACAAATAAATCCAAGGATCGAAAAGTCCTCAACTGTATGATTGTTGATGGTGAAATGTTTGCCCATAGGAGTATCTTGGTTCCTCAGTTTAATATGGTTTAGATGTTCTCGTGCTCGATCATCTAGTCGGCGGCCTGTTTGTCCAATGTATAAACTATTGCATTTATTGCAAATTATACAGTAAATGATACATTCAGTGGTACATGTAAAGGACTGTCTTATGTCGAAAGTTGTGTCCTTTGATCTTCTTGTTGGTCTGGTGGTATATTAACACAAGTGGAATACGATTGGTGTGAATGGCTGAAATTCTGATCTATCCTAATGCAAGTTATTCTATCAGATGCCCCCAGTGGCACAGCGGTATGTCTGGAGACTTACAACGATAGAAACCTGGTTTTGATATCCGTGGTGGGCAGACCACAGATAGCCCATTGTGTAGCTTTGTACTTAACTTCAAACAAACAAAACCAAATTCTATCAGATCGAATAGAGTCTGTTTATCAGCTCGATTACCCAGCCTTGAAACCTTAGCAAGACGTACTTTTCCATCCGTCCTTGTCACCCTATACCACAGTGGTCTTACTTGATGCCAACTGCCCGTGATTTTTTCTTCTTTTGTGGAAATTTCAGATGGACTCTCAATCAAAGAAACAGACAAATATTGCCAGGAAAACTCCAGTGCATTTCTAAGTCCTAAGTCTTTCTCGTGCAAACAACAGCAAAAAAAAAACATTCTATAATCAAGGAGTGCTTGGTTGTAGCCGAAACAATTAAAATATTCGATTTAAACCTCGAGAATTTACTATGTAGATCTATCGCAACTTTTCAAAATTGTTAAATAATCTAATTGTGACATTATCAAATTT
The DNA here is from genome assembly GCF_000517525.1 of Limulus polyphemus. Lineage (NCBI taxonomy): Eukaryota > Metazoa > Arthropoda > Merostomata > Xiphosura > Limulidae > Limulus > Limulus polyphemus. Next base: position 2,172 of record NW_013675679.1, read on the forward strand.
CTGTACTCTAAGTAATGGTATTATAATCACTATTCACCTGTAAATACGTAGGTTGTTAGTTGATGTAATCACTATTCACTCATTACAACGTAGGTTTTTAGTTAATATAATCACTATTCACCCATAACTACGTAGGTTCTTAGTCGATGTAATCACTATTCACCCATAACTACGTAGGTTGTTAGTTGTTGTAATCACTATTCCCCTATAACTACGTAGGTTTTTAGTTGATGTAATCACTTTTCAACCTAGTAATTACACCAAAAAGAACCTACGTGGTTATTTCACCCATAACTACGTAGCTTTTTAGTTAATATAATCACTCTTCACCCATAACTACGTAGGTTGCTAGTTGACGTAATCACTATTCACCCATAACTACATTGGTAGTTAGTCGGTGTCTTTAATCATAACATTTAAGAGAACGATATTTCTGTATCATTTGTAGTTGTTGTGCATGTCGTAGCTAAACGTCAATATTTTAAGACGTTTAAGATGAGTAGCTGCATTTTAGAGACTCCTTATTTTTAATTAAAATCGTATAAAAATTATAGCGTTTGGCAACACTATATAATGAAAATATAGCTGAGGAAGGATTATGTCAGAGGTTAGATGTTTGTAGCATAATATTATCAACGAAGATGAACTTATGGAGAGGATGACCAAAATTTCCGTTTCATATTAGCGACAAAACGTTATGAATGAGCACTGAAAGCCAGTTGGAGTTTGTGTACTTAAAATTACAATATCGCATGTGCTTTTATTGAAGTCTAAAATACCATATTTGTATGATTTACCCATTGGCTTTTCGATTTATAAAAGTTATGGTGTTTGTGTATATAACAGAAAACTATATAAAAGTAAATCTGAACACGTTTTATTATATAAATATTCCAATTTCTGCATGTTGCATATTTATATAAAGAGTTCATTTTCACAGAACTTATAGTGTGTTTTACGATAATAATTAGAATGTACAATAGAAACATGAGAAAGTTTTAATTTATAGATGATTTAGGGAGAGTCTTCATGATAAATGGGCAGTAACTATTCAGTTCAGAGTGACACTTGTACAGAAAGTCATGAAAGACTAATTCACAAAAGTAGATACGACGACGTTTCGAAACCATTCCGTGTTTTCCAGTCTCCAAGATGACCTATATGTATAGTAATGTCGATACATATCGAGTTTGTTTTCCTTTTTTTAAAGGAGGCCATTGACGGCTTCAATAAACAAGTTTAAGTGTATACAGAAAGGCGTTATATCTTAATTATTTATATTATTTTGCACTTAATTATGTATTTAATTTTACGCTTAATTATTTATTTAATTTTACACTTATGGATATTCCAAATACGTGTGCGAACTCCAAAAGAAATTCGACACTTTTTTAGCTGCTTCACTAACTCGTGAGAACAACATTATTAAAAATAAGTTTTTCGACTACAATTTGATTAAATGATTTCAATCAAATTACTTATATTCTTACGTAGCACTATAAATAGGCCCGGCATGGCCAGGTGGTTAGGGTACTCGATTCGTAATCTGCGGGTCGCGGATTCGAATCCCGTCACACCAACCATGCTCGCCCTTTCAGCCGTGGTGGCGTTATAATGTGACGATCAATCCCACTATTCGTTGGTAAAAGAGTAGCCCAAGAGTTGGGGTGGGTGGTGTTGACAAACTGTCTTCCCTCTAGTCTATCACTGCTAAATTAGGGACGGCTAGCGCAGATAGCCCTCGTGAAGCTTTGCGCGAAATTCAAAACAAACAATATTTTTTTGTTTGTGAATACGATTCAAATTTCTTTCTCTTCAATAATTTTGTAGCACTAGCACTCGAAGAGAGTCATATTGCAACCTAAAGTTACATATTACTGCAATTTTTTGCACAATTCACAATGGAAATAAATAACAATAAGTTTTTCTCCTTTGGGGAGTGGGATGAGGTTCAAAGACTGGCAACACATATAATCCATTTTGTATCAATTAAATAAAATATAAACAAAAGGATAGAACTATGCGTAAGTGACATATGGCTTTACTTACAACATTTTAAACAGGCTGGAATGATTCATTACCTAGCATTTTGCCTTGGCATACTTTCAGTTGAATTATAAGTTTCACGTTGGCGTTATTTTTAGAATGACAAAATAAGTTTCTAATGTTTTTATTTTCAACAGGTACAAGTAGATATGGGTTGTGGAGGGCGTTTTGTATTCATATCTTTTCCACCAGACTCACTGGCTTAGAAAATAGTTATGAGTATTCTCGTTAATTCATATGTCAATGCATCTTCAGTTTTACTTTGTTTTACATGTAAAACGCCTTGAACGTAGGCTTGGCATGGCCTGGTGGTTAGTGCGTTCGATTTACAATATATGGGTCGTGGGTTTGAATCCCATCACCGAAATTGTCTGTGCTTTCAGCCGTAAGGGGCATTATAAGTGACGATCAATTCCGAAATTCGTTGGCAAAAAGTAGCCCAAAAGTTGGCGATGGGTGGTATTGACTAAGCTGCCTTTCCTCTAGTCTATCACTTCAAATTAACAATATATCCGAATATTGCTTTATAAGCACAAATATCATGTGTTATTATAAAACATGTATTGAAAGCACAAAGAGATTTTCACTTTCAAAACAATAAACCAAGAATGAAAAAAAGAGCTAAATTTGGGCCTCAAAGTTCTTCTGTAATGTGTATTTCATAGCCACGTTACTAAAACCAAAAGCATAAACAATAAATAATAAATAGATAATAATTAAGTTCGACTAATCTATGACCAGACTATCTGGTGTGTGTATAGTGGCATACCAGATAACCCTAAGATACAATATATACTAGATGTACTTCCACAAGGTCTCCGAAACTGTTCTGTTTCAAGAGTAAGTAAAACCAAAATTAAGAGTAACAAATATTTTTGCCCCCAGTGGCACAGTGGTATGTCTGCAGACTTACAACGCTACGAAATGTGAAGGATCTGTCAAGTAGCTCACCCTGTTTTAATTGGAAAAGCCAATATACGAAATGTGAAGGATCTGTTGAATAGCTCACTCTGTTTTAACTGGAAAAGCCAATCTACGAAACGTGAAGGATCTGTTAAATAGCTCACTCTGTTTTAACTGGAAAAGCCAACCTACGAAATGTGAAGGATCTGTTAAATAGCTCACTCTGTTTTAACTGGAAAGCCAATCTACGAAACGTGAAGAATCTGTTAAATAGCTCACTCTGTTTTAACTGGAAAGCCAATCTACGAAACGTGAAGAATCTGTTAAATAGCCCACTCTGTTTTAACCGGAAAAGCTACTAATTTCACTATTCTTTAAACACGATGTATATATTTATTCAGATATCTTTTCTAAATGTTCATGCAGTTTGTGCAAGTAGTTAGAACTCCAAAATCTTACTGTGTTGTAAATTGCCTACCATGTCAATATTTCTGCCCTCTTCTGGTGAGATCTCGCTCCACTGCCTATTATAAGGATATCCGTTGTTTGTAAACCGAATCTCACGATGTCGCCGTCGTTCAAGTTATATCAAACAATAAGATATTTCTTAATCACACAGATAGAAGCGTGTCAGTAGTTTTGCAACTTACAGAAACATTAGTGTGAATAAAGATATTTTAATTTTATAACTTAATATACCCATGTTGACTGGTTGTCTCAAGGTCGTTAATATGAGCTAATCCTTTGACACAGGTAAAACTGTAATCTTTGTTCGTAAGTTTGAAGCTAGCAGGTACGTTTTACTGTTTAGATTCTAGGAAAGAAGCTTATTTAAACGGGCGATACAGAAACCTGTATGTATTGGCATTTGGGACATTTTAGAATTCTATGTAGCCTATTGGTCGAATTATGTAACCAGATGACTAATAGGATGTCAAAATACGGCTTTGCCTACTTATAAAAAGGAAGTCTTTTCATAATTCTCCTCTCTTATTTTTGGGATACATGATCTTTTTTATCTCCACCAGTGTTCGATCATATGATTCCCTTTTTATTTCTAGTTTTTTTAGTTTTCCACGAATACTTCCGATTACATCTTCATACCACGAAGAGGAATTAGTCAATTTCTACCCCTCCATGTCTTTAAACATAAATATTTGCCATTTTCTAACATAAATTCTCTCTCTTGATTTTTGGTCTCTTGGTCTGTTGTCCAGCTTTAGCGTAGCTGTCATCCATAACCAAACAATAACCGCACAGATAGAAACCGACTAGTAGTTTGTCAACTTACAAAACCATGAATGTGAATAAAGATCATTTTATTTTTTACTTATATTAATTTACTGTCCAAATTCGATATGCTCGTTGTATAACAGTCCTGATCCTGAGTAAGCAGATGTCTTAAAATTTTCGGTAACATCTCTAGTTCATAAAATTTTTACTGTGCTGTGTATGTACTGCTAGTTATGAGAAGTTAGAGATGTATCACATATAATGGCGTTTGGTTTGACCTCCAGTAATACATAATGCAGTCGTGTTAAAAATACTACTTACGGTATTGTACTGGAGCTGAATAAGCAAATTATTATACTGCAGAGTTGTAAAAATATAGGATATCAATAAAGAAAGAGTAGAAAAATTAATAAATATCCACGAATATTATAAAAACAACTACATACATATATTTCACATGATATCTAGTTGTTTTTACAAACGTGTTTCCATACATGTAAAAACATTAGAAAAACGACCAAACTGTGCTGGATTATTCGAAACAAACAAAAAGTACACCTTTTCTGGTTATTTTTAAGTATAAAGCTCTTGTTTTGTGTTATGCTCATTGGGGGGGAGCAGCACATATGTGAATTTCATATGTTTTTCTGAGTGTTTCACAATATTCTATCAGATAACTGTGTAACTCACGTAAAAGTGCCGATGTTCATTTTTCAGGAATGTTTGCTACAATTTTTATCTTTGCTGTGCTGTGAGTTATATAATACGACTTGTCAGCATGAAAATAAAGAAGTCTATTTCCTAACTTAGGTCAAGGGTCACTCTTGCAGAATGACGCGGTGATGTAGGGTCCATAAAATAACTCCTACATTTTCTAACAGCTATGGAAACAGAATTACTTTCATAAGAAGAAATTTTGATATTGTGGCACGAAAATGACCATTCGTTCCCCATACATCGTACTACCATTCGTTCCCCACACATCATACTACCATTCGTTCCCCACACATCGTACTACTCTTTTTGCATTCAGTAACTACTGAGCTGTTCCCCGGTGGGACAGAGGTAAGTCTTCGGATTCACAACGATAAAATCAGCGGTTCGATTCCTCTCGGTGGACACAGCAGATAGCTCGATGTGGCTTTGCTATAAGAAAACACACACACACACAACTACTGAGCTATCAAATTTTAATTTATCTGGAATATTAAAATAGCAAATTTAGTGCAAAATCTAGTAACTACCTTTAAAAAAATGATTATTTAAATTACAATCTTTAGGTAATCAGTTTTGAAAGGTAGGTCCTCGGTATAATTTAGTGCACGATTTGGTTATGCAGTTTTGTACAACAATCTCGTAGCTTTAGTAGAAGATTTTTTGCGTAGAGTTAATCATGCATGAGTCAAATTAGCACATTTGTCTGTACAGTATATCTATATTATTTTGAGCGTCCAATTTCTTCTTCGTGTATTCGGGATTCACGACTCCTTATCAGAAAAACAAAAAAACGGAGTGTTCCGCTTTTTAAGGGTTCGGCTACGCTATATGAATGAGCGTTAAATCCTGCTATTCAATCAGAAAAGAGTATGTAGCCCTAGAGTGGGTGGGGGTGCTGTTGATCAGCTGCCTTCCCTTTAGCCTATCAATGCAAAATTAAGGAAGGCTATGCATGGATAACCTTTGTGTAGGTTTGCGCTAAACAAATATAAAACTCGATAAACAAAATGATAATATATATATATATGTATACGAGATAAAACACTTCCCAGGGTACATTGCGGTCAACCTGAAAACTAGTCTTGCCCAGTGCATTATCTATTCTTTTGTTGTTGTTGTTAAGTTAAAGAATCGCGATAATTGGATTCGCACTGAAATGATTAATTACACATAATAAAATAGTTTAATTACTATTTACGATAATATCCTTTAAGATAACCATATTATATCTACTATTAAATATAAAGACATAGATATAAAGGCAAAATAATGATCGAAAATGAAATGTAATAAGTACATCAGTTAGGGCGAAAATCCAGCACCACAATACATATGTCAGTTGCAGGGGAATTACACCTCCACCCAGTAATCCTAGACAAGAGTAAATCGAAAAAAAAACCCCAAAAAATTCTAAAATTTCCTAGTATTTGGATACTTTTTCTGGTCATAGAGAGGATGCAACCCTTTGTTGACCCCTTCCCCATTTCGTTGCTGGAATAAAATAACAATATATGTATAAAAATGCAATAACATAAGATACTATATGCTTTAGAGTATATTATATTAAATAACGAAGTCAAATATATCTATATAAGAATGTAAAGGTATGTTATAAACTGTTATTTGTGGAAATAACAATTAATTCAGTTCACATTCAAGAACAGTGTATAATTCGCAAAATATTTAATATT
>NW_013675679.1:9761-12993 GCF_000517525.1 Limulus polyphemus
ACCATGCAATAATGTTATTACTAAAAAAAAAGGCAAATATATATACATATAAACATAATTCTGCTTATGTAATATATTACACTATAAACATCTTATATGATGATAATATATATGTTTGTGAAAGATTTATAAGCTGGCCTTGGACTACTTATCAAGACCATGTTTGCTGTTCTGTTGAAACAAGCAATATATAGTGTTATAAGTACAAAATGAACGAAATAAGGACACACAATTTTTTTAAACTTGAAGTGGGTATAACATGACAACGTATTTTTCAATGTTTGAGAGACGAACGATGTACATGATAAACATGACAATATCTTATCCTGTTGTAAATTTCGGAAAGCACAAAATAGGCATGGAATAAAATCTGATGGTACTGAAAAATTTCGTATCATGTGAAGTTCATTCAGCTGACATGTGGGAGTATCATCAGCAAAATATCAATACTTAGAGACGCTTCCGTTTGCTGAATAAACTCGATGTTCTTGTGCAGAGGTCGTTCTATATCTAATAAAAGATAGAAACTAACTATGCATAAGTATATTATTGGTTATTTCTAACTTAAATCAAGAAGTCTTTGATAATTTCGTGCATGCCCTTGACCAAAAAGAATATATGAAACGGATCACCCATTAATTAATACTTGAGCTTTCCATAACAAGAGTAAATCAAAACCCGCTATTTGAAACGACCGAAATTAATGTTTAGTATACGTTGAAAATCCTGAATGTCTTTCTGAAAAGAAACTATTTATTCAGATTTTTTATTATTCTGAAAACATATTAATTTTGTTCCATTGGAATGAAAAGGAAAGAGGCAAAAAAGATAAAGGTCTTTCCAATAAGAAAATAATATAGGTGCCTGTTATATCAAGTATGCTTTCCACTAGTGTTGTTTTTGTTTTTTTTTAATCAGATACCCCTTGTTAGAAAAAGTTTGTTTAATTTGTACAATTTGTTCCTTAATGCTTATTTTGCTCATTGTACCGAACAATGATGTTCTACATCCTTAAAGTTAGACATTTATTATTGGTGAAAAAAGTTTTTATCTGGCCAATCCAAGACTGGAATAATTATAAAATACTAGCAGGTTGAAACAATTCAACTATAATGTTCTTAATAATGGTAATGAATAAATATAACTTGGGCAGCCAACCCAATCCCTTGTATCAGAGCGTATATGCAATATGATTGTCTAGAGGATCGTTAAAAAACACCTTTTGTTATTCCATGTGTTATTTCAATTATAAAAACTGAATTACTTTGTTTCTAAGCAAACGAGACTGACTGCAACTTATTGTTGACAAAAATGTTTGGGTTTCTATGCAATGGGCACATTCAGCACGATAGAACGCTCAGATTTGCCAAGTAGCCGCGGGGATTTTTTCCGCTGGACCCCACCGTTCCTTACATTTTATGAAGTGCAAGAAAAGAACCACTAGCGAAGTGAATGCTTTTTGACAGTTGTAATTTCTATAGGACGTGTCAAATGGAAGATATTCAATTCAATTCAAATCAATTTATTTGACATGGTACAGTAAAATAATGCATGTATATAATACCAATATTTAAAAAAACTTAGAAAAATATATACAAACCGAACAACAACAAGTATATACTCAATCACGTTCCTCTCTAATTTTTTTTTTCGTTTATGCTCCTATCTTCGAAATATTTCTTTCAATCAGTCGACGGAGGAAGTCTCCTTTTTTTTGTGAAATTCTCTCACAAAAAGAAACATTTTTGTTCGTAATAAGTTTTCTCAGATTGACTGTTCATCACATACGTAGACTGACAGATCGATGTTGATATCGATATGAAATTTTAGGAATTGCAAAAAAATGAATAATTTTCCTGTTATTCTTCTTTGTAATAGTAATTAACAAATACACTCGCACACTTACACATACATTTGGCTTAGTGCTAACTCTGTGGACTTATAATGCTAAAAATTAGGTTTCAATAACCTTAATGAGTATAGTACAGATAGCACATTGTATAGCTTTGTGCTTAACAACAAAGAAACAAATACACATATAAACGCAGTGTTTATCTTGACTAAAACAATGAGTCACTTTTCCATTGCGATATTGATGCTAGTGTACAAAAATTTCACTGTGTCACTTTTTCCAAATTTGGTGTGAATACATTTGAAAATTTATCCTATATGTAATTACAATATTTTTATATTATGTTTACTGTACACCCTATGTTAAGAGCGTGTACATTTTAGAGTTAAATTATTCTAGTAACGTACAGTATTTTTTCTTTTCTTGAACTATGTTCGTTTGCTTTATTTCTAACTTAAATCAAGAAGTCTTTGATAATTTCGTGCATGCCCTTGACCAAAAAGAATATATGAAAGGGATCACCCATTAATTAATACTTGAGATTTCCATTGCAAAAACATGGAAAGCTTTAGGTGTGTCAAGTGTTTTTAAATGTTAAAAAATCTTGATTAAATCTTTAAGGTAAAAAATATTCAGTGGCTGCTGTGAGTATGTTTGTTTTTGTATGATACAAATAATAAAGCATTTGTAAAAAAGATATGTCGCTATGTAATGGATATATAGTTTTACGTTTATTACAAACGTGCTTTATTATAACTTAATTGTTTGCCTCAAATGTTAATTCTTATGCACCCTGTTAATTAAATAATAGGGTAGGACGGTGGAAGCTTTCTATTGTTGTGTTTTATAAAGTATCCCAGATATATATATAAATAACAGAAATGCAAGCAGGCAATAAATCCCACATCAACTAAAGAGTGGCTTCCTGATAATAACATATTCCAATAATATTTGAAGTTAGTTTCATCAACATAGTTGTTTATAATGTTTAAAATATGTGTTTATATAATTGGTTATAGCGCTTAAAATATTAGTATATAATTGATTATAATGTTTGAAGCAATTTTAATATTATTATTCTATTATTCTAAATTTTTCACTTATGAAGGTTATTTGAACTGTTAGTGTAGTATTAATGTCAACTTCCTAAGTTCGCTGAACTTTACATTATTTTATTGGGATTACGGCCGAAAATATCATTAATAGCGAGAATACCCAACAGATGATTCAATGCATTGTATTCATTATATGTTTTAGTTCTATTTTGTATCGATTTATGATATTAAGAACATATTGTAGTTTGTCATGTAGAATTGGATTCATTAAATTATAAGTGACTTTTGAGTTCTGGTCTGTGCTATCAGCTTTTGATCACAAAAT
>NW_013675679.1:13380-19946 GCF_000517525.1 Limulus polyphemus
GGACTGAACTAAATATCGTGAGATACGTGCGTAAGTTAAAGCAGTATTTCTATATCTATAAACTATGGATGGAAATAAATGGCGGAAAACTTTCACAATTTTTATCTTTTTTCTCTTCATCCATGATGGGTATAGTAAAAGGTGAGTCAATTATTGATTTATGAATGCATATTACATTAATATTTTGAATATAAATTTCTGCTTAAGTCATGACATTAATTATAAAAACGATTTTCATTATTGTTAAAAGTTTGCTTTGATGTAAACATTTTTTTTTGTTTCCCAGGTCACACGATTACGCTTTTCAAAGACACTTGAAAAAAAGGTAAGACTTTCCATTGGACAAAAATGTTTAACTTTGAAGTTTAGAAATATTCTTACAGTGCTGACATTATAGCATTTTAATAGGCCCCAAGTAAGAGGTTAGTCAGACCACACAGTTCACTAATATGATGTATTCTAGCAGAGAGTTTAGGTAAAGTAGCAGGTTAGTCAGACCACACAGTTCGTTAATAGGATGTAAGCTAGCAGAGAGTTTAAGTAACGTAGCAGGTTAGTCAGACCACACAGTACGTTAATGGGATGTGTGCTAGCAGAAAGTTTAGGTAAAGTAGCAGGTTAATCAGCGCACAGAGTTCACTAATATGATGTATTCTAGCAGAGAGTTTAGGTAAAGTAGCAGGTTAGTCAGAGCACAGAGTTCACTAATATGATGTAAGCTAGCAGAGAGTTTAGGTAAAGTAGCAGATTAGTCAGACCACACAATTCGTTAATAGGGTGTATGCTAGCAGACAGCTTTGGTCCTCCAGAGCATATTTGTAAAATTCTATGAACAAATTGGTAGAACTATGAAACGAGTTGAACAATAGGAATATACAACTGATGACCTATTCTTTAAACGGTATTTTAACACGAGCCAGCCCAGCATATTTTGTACTGAGCCTAGAATGGTCAACGGGAAAGTCATTCCGGAAAGTGGTGACTTATGATATAGATTGGTAAAACTTCTAAAACAAAAACAAACAGAAAAAAAAACCAACTGAGTATTAATGAAAATATGACATGATGAAATCTATATGGATTATGCTATGGTGGTGGCATACTGGGTATTATACCATCTTTCTTATATTTACTCTTCATTGCAGAAATGACATATTTATATTGAGAATCGCTAGGGAAATCATCTTGTAATGCATCGTGCATTTGCTTCAGTTTCAAAATTTCATGTTTTGGCTTTACTGTGCCGTTAGTTTCACAAACGTTTGAAACTAATGAATTCTTATATATGATTCCAATCCCCAGCTTTTTGAAGATAACAATACTATTGTGCTCGTTTTTTTATGTTTCGCCGTCAAAGCCGTAATTAACTGACGAATATCTAATTCAGCTGGTATATCACGTCAACTGGGATATCTTCAAATAAGTTCTTCCCTCATCCAACCTGAACCCATGATTTAGTTTAATCGCTACACTTAAACCATCATATTCACAACCACATCTAGAACATTTCAAACATGTTTCATTGTTACATCATTTTACTTTATATTTACATTTAAACTTATTCGTGTTGGCTCTCATGGTCTCGGGTCTGGTCCAGCGACTTAGACCTCAAAAATAATGCCAAACGTATTCTTTTTGTCTAATCGAAACAACCCAAACCTTTCCGGAATGACTCATTTTTCTTGATCTATATCAAGACTCCGGGTTGGTTCGTATGGCAGGTGTTAAGATATTACATAAAATTTTCTCTACACGTTTATTTTCAATAAATGTGCATACAACACTATTATTACTTCTTATTATCGTAGATTTATTGATAAGGGGAAGTTGGTAAATGCATATGTTAATGAACTAAGAAAATATGGTGACTAGAAAATACATTGCATTAAAATAAATATTTAAGAACTGTAATAATGTAAAAATGTGAAAAAGCATCTAAATTGGTTGTTATTAAGCGTAAGGTAAAACAATGGGCTATCTGTGTTCTGCCCACCACGGGTATTAAAATCAGAATTTTAGTGTCCTAAACCTGCAGACTTGCCGCTGAGCCACTAGGGAGCAAACCATCTTATAAACGACGAATCCTTTTCCATACGTATGTTTAGAAAACATATATGCTTTCTTCTAGACTTTGGTTTAAAGATCGTTTCAATGGGTTATCTAATATTCTGAATTAACAGCATTATCACCACTTTATATCTATACCCGTCAAAAGAACTTTGAATACTACTTATAAAAGTAATTGTTTTTGTTACTTTTATACATGCACCAGAAATTTACGTTATTTGTTCACCAACAAATGTTATGTCCTTAAGTTGTTAGGTAAAAATGTTCATAAAGTCAGTCTCTCGGTTTGAAGTAAATTCATCTTTAGTGCATTGATTGTTTTAACTGTTGGTAGAGTAGTGATAAATGAAGAAAAGTGATTTTCAACTGTTAATATCACTGATGGTAAACGAAGAAGATGTGCAGTGATTTTCATCCCTTGGTACTACTCGTAGCACATGAAGAAGATGTGCAGTGGGTAACTTTCAACATTCCCCTTGATGGAACTTTATATCCACCTGCTGTTCACACCAACCCCTCTTCTTTCTTCATTTCTGGAGACAATTTGTCACCTTTCATTACCAAATCAGGTTGAATAAATGTGGCTATAGAACCAGTGTTGATCATCATAATACAAGGCTCCCTATCAATAAATTCAATAATTCGTGGACTGGTTTCTTTAAATAATGAACTTCTTATCTCACTTGGGGTAGAAGGAGTATTCCCAGCCAAACTTCGCTGCATAGCAGTATAAGTCCAACTAATTCCGTTTTCCAATGACTGACTAACTCTTTATCGTTCCTTTGATTTGGTTAAGCTCAAAGACTCACTTTCATGGTTTTGTCTCATTGGTTTATTATCAACTGTATATTCTTCACAGTCTTGGTTATAATGGCCATGCTTCCCACATTTATAACAGTCCCTTTTTTCTGACATCCTTTAGCTGCAGTTCTTGGTAATAAGCCCTTTCAAGTTAGATTTGAAACACCTATTAGGTTGTGATTTATTACCTCCATTCTGTGTAACTGGTTATGTAACTAATATTTTCAATTGTTCTAGATTATCTCCAGAGAAGAAGTTGATGTTTCAATACTACTTGACCTGATGGTTTCATAACTTCTAACTGATGTCTTTAGTTGTTTATCAAAATCCATTGCCAACTGGAGAGCTTATTTTAAAGACTTAAACCTACTCAGGATATCCACATCTGTTATAGCATCCATGAGTTGGTCACGTGCCCAATGCTCCATCACTTGGTGTGGAGCATCTGAGTAAAATAAATGGGAAAGTCTTTCTAAATCTTCCAAAAGTTCAGCTAAATTCTTTTCTTTCTTATGCTCTTTTTTCCTGAACTTTGGAGTGGATACTTCCTTCTGGTGTGTCACTCTGAAGCTGTTGGATAAGGCAACTACCAATGATCGACAGTTGTTGTGTATCTCAGTTAGAAAGTTACTTAATGTAGTTAAAGCTGGTATTTTTAAATAGGTTACAGAATGAATACTGTAGTATTAATAAAAGAACACAATATCGTGTACAGGTATTAGTGAAAAAGCACAGTAAACGGAACAAACTGGTTTCTCTGATATCAGACTTCTGACAGTTTGTTCCTTTTACTGTGTTTTTTCACCAAGATGGATAGCTTCCGCTCATTAACCCTGGAAATTATTTTGAACTCAACCTGATATGCCTCCCATCACAGTCAATTTGTTTCTCAATTGGGTGATGTTGTTGAACTGCTCAGCTAAATTCTGGAACTGGATTTGATAGTGATATAGCTGTTGTAATCCAGGAAGGTTTGTAGTCACAGGTGATACAGCAGCAGTGTACACCAAATAGTTTCTTTCATTTCCTGTTTCATAGTAAATGGTGTCTTAAGTTGGAAATCTTGGGAAGGTGCAGAAAGAAATGTGACTAGCTTGATACTTGGATTTACCAATACATTTTTCAGATGTTTTATTCTGTTATTGATGTCCTTTTCTATCTCGTTGATTTCTTTTTTGTAATTCTTCACATTTCTTTACAGTGATTCTATACTTGGTTGATATGTTAACTGTAGTTTTTCAACCTTTGTTGATGTAATCTCTTTGTACATGTTCAGTAGCTTTGTAGATTTTGTTTTCAGTCAGATTTATTGTTGCTCTTCGTTCTTCTCTTATGTTTAGTTCCTCTCTTAAATTACCATCTGTTAGCTCTTGATCTTTTAATTTTCTATAAATGTCTTCTTGGCATTTTTAAAAAATTTCTGTCTCTTTCTTCTTGGTCTTGTTTTAATTCTATATCTCTTTCTATATGTTCTTCTTTCCAATGCTTTATCATTTCCAGCAACTTTGCGATCTTGCTTTGTGCTCATACTGTCATCTTCAAGTTTAGCCAAAGTTCTATTATACAACAGAATGTTAAACAGTTAAATCAGGGGTTCTCTCAATCTGTGGACTGTAAGTTCCTTTTGGGTGGTGTGTTGAATGGTCCCATACTAACGGAAAGGAAGTTGCCTACCGCCAAGTCATGTGAACATGTTAAAAATTTAGATTTGTGTGATGTTCGTCAGCTGTGATCGGGGGAAAGATCGAAACACTTTGTGTGATAATAATAATAATACTTAATCTAGAATTAACGTTATAGTGGTTAGAATTATACTGGAAACTTCGACTATTGTTAGAGTGGTGCACACATTTCTTTGAAACCTTCATTTTTATGCACATAATTATAAGCTTATTAAAACTTTGTTTGTTTATATGTGTGTGTGTGTGCTCGCGCGTGTTTGTGTTTATTTATCGTAATTTTAGCTCCTTTGAACAGGAAACTGTAAAAATTTCACACTGATCAATTAATAAAAACATATTTGTAATAAAGCTCAAACAGTAAACTAGTATTATAAATAAAAAGTTTAATTCAACTTTTTCTGCGAATTTAAAACTATAATATGTACTAAAATGGTTTTTAATTTCAAATGACTTCTCATGATTCATCATTTAATACAGCTGTAAAATAACTAAAGAAATCATGGGAAGAAACGCATGCTATAAAAACATGGTTAGAACCACCAAGAACAAAATTAAGAGACCGAGTTTGGAACTTTCTCTAGTATTTTGTTGTAATTGGATGCAAACATGGCCAACGAAGAAACATGCACATAGGCCTAAATATCACAAAGAAATAGAGAAAAACATATATTTGAGAGGGCGAGCAAAATCAAAAAGCATGTTGAATTTTGTAGCAAGTGCTCATGAAAATTAAACAGAAGATGACTTTACATAATACATTGTAGACAAAGTCTTACTAAAGCTGTGCCTCTAATTAAGCCAGTAATGGATACTGTTACGTCTCCGACTCGTTAATTGATTTCCCGTAAATTCGTTCCGACGAAACTTTAGCGACACAAGTCCTCTCTTAAATAAAACTGGTTTATTCTTTCCGAATACAACTTTACGATACACTGAACTTCAACAGTCGCGCTATAACAAACTATAACAACAACGTTAACTTCAACAATACTTTCTGACTGCAGTTCAATTACTCATTACCAACACACACACTGTCACGTCACGCCGTGACCATCTTATATATACCAGGCCACCCCTATTCTAGCAAATGCTAGAGCACTCCCGAAGGAACAGGATAGTTCAAGAAAATAGGTGGCGTGACACCAGTCACGTGACCTCGCTGACGCAACAATACTTTGAGATTGGATAAGCAGAGAATAGCAAATCTCTCAAGATAAGATTTGGTATCATACTTTAATATGCTATCTGAAAAACTAAGAACTGCAACATTCTCAATAACAGTAGGCAAAATTACCGATAGAAGCATAGCTAAGCAGTTGACAATGTGTGCAATTCACTGTAATAATAATTTTGAAGTTGATATTGTAGTTCTAATTAATTGTCCAGATGGAAATGCGAAGTATTTGGACGGTAACAGCACTTCAAGAACTAAATGTGCCTCTGTGAAATTGAGTATGATTTTGTAGTAGTGATATAATAAGTGCTACGAGGAAGGTTAATCATACAGTTTAACCGATTATGAAACAAAAATTTCTATGGAGCTGTATTGTCAAATGTAATTACCATAGGATGCATTTAGCTACTTAATTCAAATGGCTACAAAAAGCTCTTGTAGTCTTGAAGATGTTCTATGTGGCGTGTATAATCATTTGTTACGACAGCGGTAGTCACGTGACGCTGGTAACACGTCATGATATTCTAGAAGGATCGGGGAACATCACGAATAATCCAATATGTGCTAGGCGCCCTTTATTCCTGTATATAAGTGCGCCAGATAACGTGAGACAAATTAATCGGAATTGAATTGCAGACAGGTAGAGATAGAGACGGACAATTGAGTCAAGCACGGTAGTGACAGTAAGTAAATGCGTGAATCATTGTGAATTATAGCGTGTGTTTAAAGTGACTGTAGAAATTAAGTGTATTAGAAAGTTGAATTGAGAAAGAATAAACTAGTTTTATTTAGGAAAGGACTTGTATCGCTAAAATTTCATCCGAAAGAAATTATACGGGAAA
>NW_013675680.1:0-4732 GCF_000517525.1 Limulus polyphemus
GAACGAAGTTACGGAAAAATCAATTAACAAACGGAGACGTAACAATATATAAACTAAACAATTTTATATTATGACAACTGGTATTTCTTCTGCACGATGAGCCCATGTTAAAACATACACTAATCTTTCTTCTGCATGATCAACCCATATTAACCCATACTAGTCTTTCTTGTGCATGATGAGCCCATGTTAAAATGTACAGTCTTTCTTCTGCATGATTAACCCATGTTAAAACGTACACTAATCTTTCTTCTGCATGATCAACCCATATTAAAATGTACACTAGTCTTTCTTGTGCATGATGAGCCCATGTTAAAATGTAAACAGTCTTTCTTCTGCATGATCAACCCATGTTAAAATGTACACTTGTCTTTCTTCTGCATGATCAACCCATATTAAAATGTACACTACAGTCTTTCTTGTGCATGATGAGCCCATGTTAAAATGTACACAGTCTTTCTTCTGCATGATCAACCCATGTTAAAATGTACACAAAGTCTTTCTTCTGCATGATCAACCCATGTTAAAATGTACACTAGTCTTTCTTCTGCATGATCAACCCATATTAAAATGTACACTACAGTCTTTCTTGTGCATGATCATCCCATGTTAAAATGTACACTACCTTCTTTCTTATACATGATGAACCTATTTTACAGTACACTATGGCCCTTTTTTTTCTGCATGATGTTGGAGTTAACTTCTCAGTTTTTTTGTTTTTATAGAAAGTTTATTTAATGATGTTGTATGATCTATTCTTTTCTGTTTAAAACATACATCTTACTTGTTCTCTTAATGCTTGTGGTGGATGTAGCATCCCTTATCAACAATATTAAATGATTATGCAAAACGAAACTTGTATGCATGTCTTGAACTTTCAGTTAAGTTTGTTTTTAATAAGAGAACCAAACATCTTCAACATGTGGTGTTCATCTATTGTTTATTCCAAATAAGATAATACATATTTAAAGTACAAAGTCCGGAATCATTAATAATTAAATAGCCTGTATTAGAACAATGACTAACATATTTTCACAAATATAATTTTTTACAAGAGTTTTTTTTTAATCTAGAGTCCATGCAACTTTTAACCTTTGAACTTTCACAAGTAACTAAATAACTAGTTAGGCTTAACATACCTCACTTTAATTTTCAAGTTATAGAAAAAATAAAGATTGGTCCACAAAAAGATTAAATTTGTTGATAACACTAGGTACAACTCTACCAGACTAGTCACATCACAGCAACTCCTTCATCAACAGCAAAAGATCATACATCATCCTTATTAAACATCAATCACTTAATATTTGAAAATCATGCATATCATTCTTCCTAGCTGCTCAATTTCATCACAAAAAAGAAATAGTAAGCTACTTTCAATGGATTTCTTACAAGAACACACACTGAACAACTAATCACTAATGTTATTAAAACCAACAGTCATCTGTAACTTGACTAAAGATTAGATTATATCCAGATTCTCCAAATCATCAGTATAGATGTTTCCATAACAATACATTTCTCTGTTCAGTAAACCACTTAAAAGTTCTCTTAAAGGAAAACATTCTCTTTTTCTTTCACAAATTAATAACTTAAGATTACATACGAAGAATGTGTGTGTATGCTAAATGGTTTACACTTTGACAGACATATAATTGGGCAACCAGCTAAAAGAATGTTCTACATACAATATGGCAACAGTCTATACAGCATCAAAAATGTAAATAATTTTAATACACGTATACACAATGTATTCTGTAACATCTACATCAAGAAATAGCTTGAACGTAATGTATTCTGTGACATATACGTCAAGAAATAGCTTGAACGTAATGTATTCTGTGACATATACGTCAAGAAATAGCTTGAACGTAATGTATTCTGTGATATATACGTCAAGAAATAGCTTGAACGTAATGTATTCTGTGATATATACGTCAAGAAATAGCTTGAATGTAATGTATTCTGTGATATATACGTCAAGAAATAGCTTGAATGTAATGTATTCTGTAATATATACGTCAAGAAATAGCTTGAACGTAATGTATTCTGTAATATATACGTCAAGAAGTAGCTTGAACGTAATGTATTCTGATATATACGTCAAGAAGTAGCTTGAACGTAATGTATTCTGATATATACGTCAAGAAGTAGCTTGAACGTAATGTATTCTGATATATACGTCAAGAAGTAGCTTGAACGTAATGTATTCTGTGATATATACGTCAAGAAATAGCTTGAATTTAATGTATTCTGTAATATATACGTCAAGAAATAGCTTGAATGTAATGTATTCTGTAATATATACGTCAAGAAATTGCTTGAATGTAATGTATTCTGTAATATATACGTCAAGAAATAGCTAGATCACATTTTATTTCACACACTTTGAAATCATCTGCTTGTCAATAAAATGTTTTGTTTTTACCAACTATGCTCCCAACAAAATGATAAATATATAATTCTTAATGAAAAATAAGTGTATTTTTAAAACAATTGTGCTAATTGAATTTTGTTGGAATATTACTGCTAAACTAAGATAATCTTATTGTTCTCTTAAGTATACAATGCCAGAAACCTCTATTACTGCAACACTATAACATTCCTTAATTGTTACATTAATCATGCTGACAAGAACCCTTTATTATAACAACTCCTTAATGTAATTTTATTGTTATCTTCATTACATTTACCAGAACCCTGTATTACAGCAATACTATAACATACTTTTAATGTTACTTCAGTCATGTTTGCCAGAATCCTGAAACAATAAACCTATATAATTGTGTATCCATAATGTTTCTATGCAAGTACATTTAAACATGTCACTGTACATGTATAGTTTCAATGAATTAATAGATATGATATTCTATATTATAAACTGTTGAGGATATTAGTCTCAGCTATGTGACATTTTGTAATCTTGAACTATAACAAAACCTATAAAAGAATGATGAAAATAAATTATGTGCTTAGAATAACTTTTTCTATTTAACTGGACGGTGTTATATTGGTCTTAATAATTTCTTACCCATTCCCCAAACGGAAAAAACAGCAATTAATATTCATGTTTAAGTTTTACAGTGTTTTAATCATAATCTTAATAGAATAACATCTATTTCAAGTGTCACCAGATGTTTTAACACCCTTGCTGTGTCTTAGGTAGATGCATAAAAAACTATTACCCAAAAACATCATAAAAAAAACAAACAAGGTATTTTTTACTGGAAGAAAATACTGTAAATCTGGTTTCCTCATTATCACTACTTTTAAGTTGTTAACAGCATTGTTAAAAATCTTTGGTCTTCACTTTCTTCATTATGGTACTTTAAATTGTCAACAGCACTCGTAAAAATCTTTGGTCTTCTCTAAATACATTTCTGTTAATAAATCATCTTGGGAATTGTCTACATATCTTAACGGTTTTGTTTCTTCTGAGTGTAATACTTTCCAAAGCTTTAATTACACATAGATTTAACTAAGCAACTTCTATTATAACTGAAGTACTATTTCCCATGGCAGAATGTGCCTTTCAGATTCACAGAAATATCTACAAGTTTGTTGAAAGAACGAAAAGAATTCCTGACACAATTACTGATAACCATTTATTTAATATAAAAATACAAATGATAATTACAAACTGCTGAGAAAATCTGATGTATATTTTATTATTGTACTCTTGTCGAAAATTGTTATCACTATTACATAACTTTAATAAACTGGGGATCTTTAGTAGTTAACTTATTACCCTGAAACTAAATCTTGTATTTTTAACTGGACACAACTAGCATCCAAACTTAAATAAACACCCTCATACAACTAGTACGAAAATTATTAACTTAAATACCATTAAATTAGTATTACTCTCTGTTATTAACTAGATACCATTAAACTAGAAGTACTATCTTTATTATTAACTGGATACTGTTGAACTAGCATTACTATCTTTATTATTAACTGGATACTGTTAAACTAGAAGGACTATATTATCAACTGGATACTGTTAAACTAGAAGGACTATCTTTATTATTAACTGGATACTGTTGAACTAGCATGACTATCTTTATTATTAACTGGATACTGTTAAACTAGAAGGACTATATTATTAACTGGATACTGTTAAACTAGAAGGACTATCTTTATTATTAACTGGATACTATTTAACTAGCGGGACTATCTTTATTATTAAATGGATACTGTTAAACTAGAAGGACTATATTATTAACTGGATACTGTTAAACTAGAACGACTATATTATTAACTGGATACTGTTAAACTAGAAGGACTATCTTTATTATTAACTGGATACTACTTAACTAGCGGGACTATCTTTATTATTAAATGGATACTGTTAAACTAGAAGGACTATCTTTATTATTAACTGGATACTATTAAACTAGAAGGACTATATTATTAACTGGATACTGTTAAACTAGAAGGACTATATTATCAACTGGATACTGTTGAACTAGAAGGACTATCTTTATTATTAACTGGATACTATTTAACTAGCGGGACTATCTTTATTATTAAATGCATACTGTTAAACTAGAAGGACTATCTTTATTATTAACTGGATACTATTTAACTAGCAGGACTATCTTTATTATTAAATGCATACTGTTAAACTAGAAGGACTATCTTTATTATTAACTGGATACTGTTAAACTAGAAGGACTATCTTTATTATTAACTGGATAGTGTTAAACTAGCATGACTATCTTTATTATTA
>NW_013675680.1:5732-14344 GCF_000517525.1 Limulus polyphemus
AAACTAGAAGGACTATCTTTATTATTAAGTGGATACTGTTAAACTAGAAGGACTATCTTTATTATTAACTGGATAGTGTTAAACTAGAAGGACTATATTATTAACTGGATACTGTTGAACTAGCATTACTATCTTTATTATTAAGTGGATACTGTTAAACTAGAAGGACTATCTTTATTATTAAGTGGATACTGTTAAACTAGAAGGACTATATTATTAACTGGATACTGTTGAACTAGCATTACTATCTTTATTATTAAGTGGATACTGTTAAACTAGAAGGACTATATTATTAACTGGATACTGTTGAACTAGCATTACTATCTTTATTATTAACTGGATACTGTTAAACTAGAAGGACTATATTGTCAACTGGATACTTTTAAACTAGCATTACTATCTTTATTAACTAAAATACCATTAACCAGGAGGAGTTAGAGCTGTTATTAGCTGGATAAGTGATCCTATAAAGAAGCTATTTTCTATACCTCCCTAACAGCTCCTATCAGTAACTAAACAATTTCTAGTCTAATGTTACAGCAGTAATAATTAAAATCACAAAATCAAACTTAAGCTGATTTCACAATTTACTATGTCTTGTCTCAGAGATCTCATTAATACTCACTAAAATATATGTTGAATCTGACAGCTTTAGTGAAGAGTGTAATAAGTTTTACATGATTGTTCATTATTAAAGGAACACAACATATAGTAAGAAAGACCTGGAATAAATCATTTAATCTTACTGTTGTTATAGGATGTTAAAAAAAATATATAAAAAAAATAGTAAACACCTTTTACAACCTCAAACAATATTCTCAAACAAAAATTTCAACTTGTGAAAGAAAGCTCTCAATACACACTTTGTGACCAACATTATCTAAATATACTAATGCACAGTGAATCAACTAAACTAGTAATTGAAAGGAAAGAAAGAACTGTATTTACAAATATCAGGTGTATAACAGGTCTGAACGAATAAAAATCTGATTTATTCGACAACCAAAGTACTTTACAAAGTGTGGTAATTACTCTCAGTACGAGCCTTATAGAATTTGAACCCAACGTACATAATGGCCAAAAACCCGAGCGACAAGACGATCCCACCAATAAAACTAGGAGCGTCAAATCTCCGTGTAGACGATGGAGCTGCAGTTGGAAGCAAGGTAGAGCCAGTTGAAGACAAAGTCTTCTCAGTAGAGGTCTCTGATGATGAGGTACTAACTATTTCTGTTGTGGTAGACACAGTAGTGCTAGTTGGGCTGTTAGTTGTCAAATTAGTCGTAGTTTCTGTAGGTTGCTCAGTTGTAGTCCCATTATTGAAAGGTTCTGATACAGAAGTTATGGTGCTTGAATTACCTACAAAAAGCACCAAAACTATTACACTGGCACCCTGCAACTATTAACTGCTGGAATAAAACTGAGAAAAGTTACTTAGAAACTCAGGTCAAGTAATTATATGTATAGGTGAATGATTTTGAATGGCAGAAACTCAGGTCAAGTAATTACATATATAGATGAATGATTTTGGCAAAAACTCGTGTCAAGTAATTATATGAATAGATCAATGATTTTGGATAGCAAAAACTCGTGTCAAGTAATTATATGAATAGATCAATGATTTTGGATGGCAAAAACTCAGGTCAAGTAATTACATGTATAGATGAATGATTTTGGATGGCAAAAACTCGGGTCAAGTAATTACATGTATAGATGAATGATTTTGAATGGCAGAAACTAAGGTCAAGTAATTATATGTATAGGTGAATGATTTTGAATGGGATCCAAAAATCATTGATCTATATATGTAATTACTTGACACGAGTTTTGCCATCCAAAATCATTGATCTATATATGTAATTACTTGACACGAGTTTTGCCATCCAAAATCATTGATCTATTCATATAATTACTTGACACGAGTTTTTGCCATCCAAAATCATTGATCTATATATGTAATTACTTGACACGAGTTTTGCCATCCAAAAATCATTGTTCTATACATATAAAAGCCTCTCTCTTTTTGTAATGCTACTTTTATTGGTAACATTCTAATTGGCTCAGTGGTTAGTCTCACGACTGTTACCTACATTCTGAAAGTTTGTAGTGTTGTCTACCTTACAAAACAAAATTCTTTTGATAATATTTCCTGTTGGTAGATTTTGTGTTCAAATCCAAGTCGAGTTGGAATTTCCTGTTACATGAACATATTCATGCTTCACCTAAATAAGCATTTGGTTAAAAATATTCAACTTCCAAAAGTGGTTAAGCCTAAATTAGCATAAGTAACTAGAAATGTATACAAACTTTGTTATGGTGTAAGCACCTTTTACAAACTGGCAAAGACAACAATCATAACACATTAGTATTAGGGTTATTATACTTTTAAACAATACAGGTGTAATGTACTGCCTTTCATTTATCACAACTATAGAAGAGTTTATGAAATATATTCACAGTTGAAATCCCTGTCGAATCAGGATTTCTTTTATTAATAACCGACTATGTTTAGAGCAAGCTCTTTGAACATTTGGAAAAACCCAAATAACATGATAGTTAAAATTAGGGATTTCAAATACTTGTCAAACTAGCCCAGTGGTCACAGCATTTAAGTCTCCTGTACAAATCTTACATCCAAGTCAAGTAGGATTTTTCTCTTAATATTTATTATTATTATCAACAAGATCTCTGAATATTCAGAAAAATATTAACAGAATTATAGATTAAATCAAGTATAATATCATATTACATAATAAAACCAGTGACTGTTTGTGTGAAAATCAACTTAAGCATTTTTTCAACCCAATATATCATGCCACAATACATTAATGATTGATGTTTTTCAACTTAGGTTTTTAAAAATTCAGTCAAAAATTTATAAGCATTTTTAAAGAAAAGGTATACCTTTGAGTATTTGCCCTACATCATAAATTTCATTGCCTTTATCATCAAAATTAATAAATTGCAGAGTCAGATATTTGACCATGTAGGAATATTTCTTCAAGAAAAAGTTATCACATTGTTCAATCTATAAGGCTTCATAAAGAAGCAGATTTCAACATAACACACAAAAATATACACAAGACAAAATTCTAATCAAGGACCACTTACAGGAGTTGACCAAGTATATACAAAAAATATTGCTTTCGTGGAATAATAGAATAAACATTCTTAAACATGTGTTGTTACTATGATACAATTAATTTTAGAAAACACATTCATTAAACATTTATTTAGATTTAATATACGGAGGAGAAATAAATCAACATTTACTGTCACTTGACAGGCAGTCTCCTAGTATTAGACAGAAACAACAATAAAGTTTTAACATTCAAATGAACATTACAAGCTCATAGAAAAAAAGATAAAATTACACCAAACTTCATTCAAGGTTTCATAAATTCTTAAACTTCATATAAACTTACTGTTAAAGTTACAAACAATAAATATTCCATTTACTTTATCAGATAATGTAAACAGAGAGTTCTTTTTATTGATCAAAAACTCCTTCTGTTCATTGAAGTAATAACAGAAACTAAAAAGTTTATTAGAGAGCTTAGAAGTGTTTTCAGCTATAATTTGTTTCTCTGCAATTCTCCTTCTAAAATTTGCCAGTTTTCATATATAATCAAAATCAATAATTCATACTCACCATGGTAACATTAAACATGTAGGTCCAATCAAATTTGACTGATTTCATATGTAACCAAAATCAATAATTCATACTCACCATGGTAACATTAAACATGTAGGTCCAATCAAATTTGACTGATTTCATATGTAACCAAAATCAATTATTCATATTTACCATAGTAACATTAAAGATGTAGGTCCAATCAAATTTGACTGATTTCATATGTAACCAAAATCAATAATTCATACTCAACATGGTAACATTAAACATGTAGGTCCAATCAAATTTGACTGATTTCATATGTAACCAAAATCAATTATTCATATTTACCATAGTAACATTAAAGATGAATGTACAAAGTATCATAACAACATACTCCAATGTAATGATTAAATTTCACATACTTACTTTTGAAGTACTTTTCTTGTTGAGTCACACTGTCAATAAAACATACTTTACATACTTACCTTTGAAGTAATTTCATTTTTGAGTCACACTGTCAATAAACCATACTTTACATAGTTACCTTTGAAGTAATTTCCTTGTTGAGTCACACTGTCAATAAAACATACTTTACATACTTACCTTTGAAGTACTTTTCTTGTTGAGTCACACGGTCAATAAAACATACTTTACATATTTACCTTTGAAGTACTTTTCTTGTTGAGTCACACTGTCAATAAAACATACTTTACATATTTACCTTTGAAGTACTTTTCTTGTTGAGTCACACTGTCAATAAAACATACTTTGCATGTCTTGATACCACAGTTCTCTACTCTCCTACCTTCCATAAAACTTACAACCATGACAACAACTGTAAACATCTTTAATAGTTGAACGATAGTGGAATTATATACATGTCCCACTATCAGCAAATCAACACGAAAAATTCTCAATATAGAGAACTAATATTAAACAAACATCAACTACTAAACCTAGCCTTAAGGGAAAACCATTTTAACCCGATGACTACCAGCTACTAACTTTCTTAGTAGGCAATGCAAGTCTTGCTATATTTCATTTCAACAATAAAACTAGTGGATGAATATGTTCGAAACTTCATAAGAACTTTCATAAATGTATGTAGTTTAAGAAACATAAAGCCTATTACTTTTGATAAATTTAGTTTTTTTTGCATTATGATCTTTAATATCTTGGAAAATTACATTAGGAAATGGTATTTATAAGAAATTATTACGATATTTATATTTGTGCCAGATTTGAACTGATTACTTTTATGTTTTAGTACATTGTTCTGCAATTCCAAAAAATTTGTACTGTCCATAAGTTGCAAATTTTATCTATTTTTAATTTTTTAATAATCACATACTCTCCTTATGGTATCGAGTAATATATAAGACCCAAAAATAACCTAAACAATAAATGAGTATTTTTATTTTTAACTAGGATTTCATGTTTATATATATATATATACACATACACACATATAAAAACATTTTAATTTTGTTTCATAGATATATTTTTATTTCAAGTTTATATTTATGTTTCATTGCAGCCCTACTTTTGTTTATTGTGCCGAATAAACCATGGGGTCAGCAGTGTGAACTTTGTACATTGTCCGTAACTATCTCACCCCTGTTGGGGTCACTCTTGTTCAGCCCATTGTGGGCGCATTTCACCATTACTGTAGATATGATAGTAAGAAAGCTTTTCGGTACTTGAATATCATTTCTTTGAAATTTCAAACAAGTTTATTTCAACACATGTCCTTGTATGTTGTTTCACTACACCGAGAAACCTAATTGCCACTAGTGAGTGGTAATAGCTTACAGTACAGGTGGTTTCAATAACACTGCCTAATCCTTGATACATCCTGTTAGAAGAGATTACCAAACGATACAGACACCATAAATTACAAAGAACGTCACTTCATAGCACTTAAAATATTAGTCTGGTCACATTCCTCTCATTATAGGCAAGATTTATGTTGGAATTTGAAACTTAAGCCCTGCAATGTATTAGCACCACAACTGTGAGAATGTCATAGCTTTCCTTGTATTATTGAGATGAATGTGTTTAGTCTGTTTCACAACCAACATATAGGCTTTATTGTTGTCACTTGTACACTGAGTTTTAACACATATATAAAAGAATCGTACAAGAATAAAAACTTCATTTACCATAAGAACCACATACACACCGCAAATCGTGAGCCTTCGCTAAAATCGTGAAATTGGAACACTTCAAATTTCATCTAAGGTAAGATGGGCTTTATTTGTACATAATAGTTATACATATTGAAAGATGTTATGTTGCTAAGGATGAATAATTAAACAAGATAACTTTCTTGAAATTATTTTCACTTTATTTTATTTTAGTTTATACACACACATATATCACCATCATACATGGAGTGATATCTTTCAGTAATATATACATTTGAATTATTGAGCTTTGACTTTAAGAATACATTTAACAAATGTACATTTTGTTTGTATGTGTATGGACATAAGCAAAATCACAAAATATAGTAAAAACTAATTCATATGATGTACAACTAATGAATCTCATTTACATATTTATCATCAAAAGTAAGATATACGCCATGGACATTTACTAATTATGTGTTATATAAAAAACATACATCTTACTTTATTTGATATCCATATAGGTGTTGAGAGACTCTTCAATCTATCTCTTTATTCTTGATATCCAGGAAACTAAACATTAATGCAAGAAATTATTTTTCAGTGTTGTTGTTTGTATTGTTTGTTAAAAGCACAAAGCTACACAATGGGCTATCTGTGCTCTGCCCACCACGGGTATCGAAACTTGGATTCTAGCGTTGTAAGTCCGCAGACATACCGCTGTGCTACTAGAGGGCATTTTTTCTGTGTAAAGAGCAGGTAGAACTAATACATAAAACAGTTTATAAATAAAATTGTAAATACTTGTGACATTATCTATCATGTTATCATTATGTCAACTGAATATTAACAGCATATTAATTTTCTTAGATGGAAGATACTTCAGTTCTAAGAAAGAAAAAAATCTCTCCTTAGACGAGGCATTGAAATTGTTTTTCGCTTCCTCCTCTGAAGAAGAGTATCTTTCTGAGGTTGAAGAAGCCACGATTAAAGTTGGAGAGAAGGAAGAACCAGTTTTGCTGGACTCTAATTTGTTTGGGGAGCCTGACTTACCTTCAAGGGAAGAAGACTCTCCTCATGACCACCAACAATCTGAGGTTAGTGTTCTTCCCATGACCAGCACTACATCAACTTCCAATATGGCCACAGGAAAGAAGACACAAGAAAAGCCCCTGGCCTGTAGTGCAGAATGGAAATGGAAAGTTCTCAAAGATGAGCAGCCCAGACTTCATCCGAGGGGAGCCTGTTTCCCGTCAAGCAAGTAGGTGTCAGACTCCTTGATTTTTTCAACTTTTTCTTTCTCTTAACATTGTTTCCAAAATTGTTGAAGAAACAAATAGATTTGCACACCAGCAAGGAGAACACCTAAACAACGATGTCAGGAAGAAAAGGAAACTGCTGAAATATAGTGATATTACTCCTGAAGAAATTTTAGCTTTTATTGATTTAACTATTTCTATGATCTGGAAAATATTGAAGAAAACCAGGGAAACTGAAGTGAAGGAGTGGTAGACCAATATTAGCTGTGGCTTGCTAATCATGTCACCCTGTCTTCTTATCACTTCTTTTACTGTAGCATTATGCATTGTAGAAAGAGCATGAACATCTCTTTTATCAGTCCACTTCACAGCTGTCAATATATAGTAAAACCCCCACTTCTGTTGTTCTATAATTAAAACATACCAACTGATATATAAATATTTTATTCTGATATTTTGCAAAAGATTTAAACATTAAAGTTAAATTACATAAATTTTATACATAAGTTACAAATCAAGATAACATACATACAAAAGGAGCATCAATGTATGGATAAACAATATCAAATTTATAAGTTATGCACTGAGAAGTAAACGTACAGTTGTATGCAAATCATATTTAGATGCAAAAATAAAAATGCAGTGAAATGCATGTTTTATGTGTTAGGTTTCTCTGTATGTGATATTAAAAAATTCCTAACTATTGCTCGCTTCTTTCATTTCAATGACAATACTAATAATCTACCTAAAACTGATCCTAAGCATGATAAACTCTTCAAAGTCAGACCTGTGCTTGATCATCTACTAACAGCTTTTACAGCTCACTACAACCCTTCTAGAGAACTTTCTATTGATGAGCAAATGTTGGGAACAAAATGCAGAATTTCTTTCAAGCAATATCTACCTACCAAGCCTACCAAGTGGGGAATCAAGCTTTGGGTTCTGGCAGAAGCCGTGACTGGATACTGTTTAAATTTTAGAACATACTCTGGTAAAGAGGGATCTGCACATTCCAAGGGCTTAGCTAGCACAGTTGTAATGACTGATGGAAAAGTACCTTGGAAGGGGACACTTTTTACTGATAACTTTTATACTTCTCCAACTCTGTTTGATAAGTTGCTTTCACTTGGTACTTATGCTTGTGGTACTTATAGGAAGGACAGGGCCCAATTCCCAGACATGTTTCCAGATAAGTTAGAAAGGGGAGAGTCATAGTTTTTCAACTGTGGCTCAATGACAGCTGTGAAGTGGACTGATAAAAGAGATGTTCATGCTCTTTCTACAATGCATAATGCTACAGTAAAAGAAGTGATAAGAAGACAGGGTGACATGATTAGCAAGCCACAGCTAATCTTGGATTACAACAAGTTTATGGGAGGGGTTAACCTTAATGATCAATTTCTTAGCTATTATTCCATTCCACGTAAAACTGTGAAATGGTTTAAGAAACTTTTCTTTAGACTTGTTGACCAGTCTATTGTTAATTCTTTTCAAACAGGTAACTAAAAATAGCAAGTACAAACAGAAGGACTTCCGTTTACAATTATTGGAATCTCTTGTGAAACCTCTAATTGAAAGTAGAGGAGGACCTTCTTGTTTGTCAAGTAT
>NW_013675680.1:15214-20427 GCF_000517525.1 Limulus polyphemus
ATTATTTTCACTTTATTTTATTTTAGTTTATACACACACATATATCACCATCATACATGGAGTGATATCTTTCAGTAATGTAATATCAGAAGTATTTACATATTTATGTACAAACTGTTTGAAAGTATTAGTTCTACCTGCTCCTTACACAAAATAATAGTTTCTTGCATTTATTTTTAGTTTTTGGATATCAAGAATAAAGAGGTAGAATGAAGTATCTCCCAACACATACTTGGATACCACATAAAGTAAGATGTATGCTTTTTTATATAACATGTAATTAGTAAATTTCCATGGTGTATTTCTTACTTTTGATGATAAATTAAATCAGCTTCATTAGTTGTACATCATATGAATTAGTTTTTACTATATTTTGTGATTTTGCTTATGTCCATACACATACAAACAAAATGTACATTTGTTAAATGTATTCTTAAAGTCAAAGCTCAATAATTCAAATGTATATATATCCATTATGTCAACTGAATATTAACAGCATATTAAGTTTCTTAGATGGAAGATACTTCTCTACTCAGAAAGAAAACAAAATCTTTCATTAGATGAGGCTCTGAAATTGTTTTTCGGTTCCTCCTCTGAAGAGGAGTCTCTTTCTGAGATTGAAGAACCCACAAATAAAGATGGAGAGGAGGAAGAACCAGCTTTATTGGACTCAAATTTGTTTGAGGAGACTGACTTACCTTCAAGGGAAGAAGACTCTCCTCATGACCACCAACAATCTGAGGTTAGTTATCTTCCAATGACCAGCACTACAACAACTTCCAAAATGGCCAGAGGAAAGAAGACACAAGAAAAGCCCCTGGCCTGTTGTGCAGAATGGAAATGGGAAGTTCTCAAGGTTGAGCAGCCCAGATTGTTGAGGAACTTCATCCGAGGAGAGCCTGTTTCCCGTCAAGCAAGTAGGTGTCAAACTCCTCTTGATTTTTTTTTCAACTTTTTTTTTCTCTCAGCATTGTTACCAAAATTGTTGAAGAAACAAACAGATTTGCACACCAGCAAGGGGAACACCTAAACAACGATGTCAGGAAGAAAAGGAAACTGCTGAAATATAGTGATGTTACTCCTGAAGAAATTTTAGCTTTTATTGGTTTAACTATTTCTGGGGGTATAACTCGCTTACCATTTATTACAGATTACTGGTCTACCATTCCTTCACTTCAGTTTCCCTGGTTTTCTTCAATATTTTCCAGAGAAAAATTCATAACTATTGCTCGCTTCTTTCATTTCAATGACAATACTAATAATCCACCTAAAACTGATCCTAAGCATGATAAACTCTTCAAAGTCAGACCTGTGCTTCATCATCTACTAACAGCTGTACGTATACTTCTCAGTGCATAACTTATAAATTTGATATTGTTTATCCATACATTGATGCTCCTTTTGTATGCATGTTATCTTGATTTGTAACTTTTGTATAAAATTTATGTAATTTAACAAATTATAAAATTCTTACGATAAGCCTAAAACTATCAAAGTGGTACTAGTAGTACATACAAATGACACAAAGTTATCCTTATAAATACTAAATCATATTTTTATTATGAACTAAATTATTGAACTTAAAGCTGCAAATTTAAATACAAAAGAATATCAAAAATCACAAACTCTTTCAGTTCAAAGTTGTAAGCCTACTTCATGTAAAGACCTTGCACTCGCCATTCAATAGCTCTTAACCCTAACAATTGTGGATCAACTTCTTTCCTAAAAAATATATCTATTTTGAGTTAATTTTTCAATATAATGATTAATATAAACAGATATACCATGCAGCATGACTTAAGCTACTATATAAGAAAAATAAAAGTCACGTATATCCCATGCAGTTTTTTCCAGAAGCAACTTTTCTAACGCTTATAGAAA
Organism: Limulus polyphemus; assembly: GCF_000517525.1. Classification (NCBI taxonomy): domain Eukaryota; kingdom Metazoa; phylum Arthropoda; class Merostomata; order Xiphosura; family Limulidae; genus Limulus; species Limulus polyphemus. Next base: position 17,096 of record NW_013675680.1, read on the forward strand.
AGCCCTATTGGCCAGTACTAAATACAACCTCTAATAAAATGGCAGTTACCATAATAAGCACTACCCACATTCATACTGTAAAATTCAGAGAACAACGTTTCATCACGTGCTTTCCTTATCATCCTATGATTTGTTAAATGTGAGATACAGCGATTGGAATAACATGATACTGAAATTGACACCTTTGACTAGGATTGGCTAAAAGTTTTACAACTGAGGTTTTATAAAGAAAACAGACTAGAAAAAGGTTTAGATACCAATCATAGATAGCAGGATGTATGTTTTTCTATCGAATAGCTTTTGTACTTTTGGTGCAAAGAAGAAAAAAAAAGAAGAAACTCAATCAAAATTGGAGATGTTATATGTCAGGTATTCTGGTATGTGAAGTAAGAGTCCAGAAGAACACATCCACTGAAAATATACAATACTTTGGATTACCACAGTCTGAGGTACAGAATGTGGAAAATTGCTAAATTATCACTCCTGTTAATAACACAGTGTCCTGCAGCTGGTTGTTTTGGCCGCATGACACACTACTGTGTGTCTTGATAACAGCATTCTGTCCTGCTTCTTTACACTGCTGCAATGTGCAACATATGATCTTTACTTTATGTACACCACTGCAATATATACATAAATTATTCCTTCTCAATTGCTCTGATGCAAGTGAAAAATATGTTTTTCATATTATCACAGTTAATACCACTACTTCTCTTGCTTTGGTTGGCAAAACTAGTAACTCATGGTTAGTTGAAGAAAAAAAACGACCTTTATTCTACAGATAATAATACTAATAGAAAATATTTTTATTTTAGCCAACGTTTCGTCATTGCAACTTACAAATACAAGTTCCAACTCAATATTACCAATAATAGAAATAATCTTCATAATCAGTTCATGAAACCGCAATAGCAAAACGATGGCTGAACTAAAAAAAATTATGATATGGAGAGCAAAACTAACTTTATTGCAAAAATATTCAAATCCCTCCAGTACGCACTACAAATTCTGAAAAAAAAACCCAAAAAAAAACTCGGGGTTAGTTAGGCCTTGTCTTTAGTATTACAGTTTACACTTACCTTTAACGTCTTTATCATCAGTATCACTATCACTGGCAACATCAGTTTCATTTGTAATTGTACTATTCGGAGTATTCTGAAAATCAATAAACTCTTTGTTGTTTAATGCATTGTCAATAGAAACTCCCACACTTTTCTCTACATAAATGAGAAGAAATATGCAAAAAATATTATAAACAACCAATAATGGCAAATTTATCTTCGTAAAATATTTCATTTTCGAAATAATGGTTTTCTGACGAATCTCGTTCCAACGACAGGTTCACAAAGTTACAGCACTATGAAGCAACACAAAACAGCGTCATAAATTAATCCACGTTGCATTATGGTAGTACGACATCTAGAAAAAAAATAAAATTCATAAAAGTATTTATACGATTTGGTTTTGGTTTTATAAATAATAATATTAAATGGAAATTAAATATCGTACAAGCCCTTAATTTGGTCCTCCGGTGGGACGACAGTAAGTCTACGGATTTCAACGCTAAAATCAGGGGTTCAATTCTTCTCGGAGGACATAACAGGTAGCCCTATTTGGCTTTGCTAATAAAACACACACCAATTTAATTTGATTTGTCTTATGTTTATGATATGGTTTTATAACATTTCTTCATAATTTGCACGTTTTTATTGTTTTTTATTAATAGAACATTCAGCAATCTATTTCTTTTATTAAAAACCTGTTTCGAAGTCAAACTACATCATATTTTGCAATGTTATAGTATTATAAGCTAATTTTTTTCTCACTATGAGATAGAAACGCATAACTTTAAGATCGAAAAATTTAATAATGCAGCATAAAAATGTTCTAGAATTTGACGTCAAGTTTTTAGTACATTCAGCGAGTCGATTATAAACACGAGGTTCAGGAGGTATTAAAAAGAGAAGATAGAGTTGTTTCTAGTCGGTAGAGTGAATCAGACAGAGAGTGTTTTGTATCAGTTAGCGTACAATTAGTCAGTGTTTTATTATCAGTTACTTGATCGATCATCCATGATTTTTTCCAAGTAAGTATATTTTTACAACAGTTTAGTACTGTGGTCGTGGCTGTAAATGTGACGTACATAGTACCACAGTCTTTAAATTTGTGAATATGATAATTTGGGTTTTTGTTAAGCAATGAGCTCTCTGTGTTCTTCCCACTACGAGTATCGAAACCAAGCCTTTAGTGCTGTAAACTTACAGACATGCCACTGAGCAACTGGTGTTGGGGGCAAAAATATTGTTGCGTCATCGAGATCAGGTGACTATTCTCACGCCCTCTTGTTTCTAGAACTATCCCATATCTTGGCAAATGCTCTAGTATTTACTAGATAGGGTAGGCTGGTATATAAAAGAACGGAATGTAATGTGTGTGTATAGACAGTGAGTAATTGATCTGCAGTCAGAAGTATTATTGAGCACGTTCGTTGTTTAGCGTTTGTTTAGCGCGATTGTTGAAGTTGAGTGTATCGCTAAAGTTGTATTCGGAAAGAATAAACCAGTTTTATTAAGTAAAGACTTGTGTCGTTAAAATTTCGTCAGAACGAAGTTACGGAAAAATCAATTAACAAACGGAGACGTAACAATATACTAATTTGTTATCGTTACATGGACCTGACTTTGAATTATTTCCCCAAATAATGTAAAATAATCTGCCCAACAAAAGAACAACATTACTATACTTGTGTCAGAAGTAAGGATTGTTTTGATGAAAATAAAAGATAACATTATTGTCTGAGATGATGAAATTATGAAAATAAGATAAGAATGAATATGACAGAAAATTGAAAGAAAACCAAAGAGGAAATTTGCAAAAAATTAAAAGACCAAGAAGAAAAGGGTGGGAATTTAAGAGAGAAGTTAAAAGAAAGAGTCGTAATATTTAAAGAAGAATTAAGAGTAAAAATAAGCAGCAACAAGTTTGAAGAAATGTTGAAGGACAAACACGTTGTAAAGACAAAATTAAAAACTACAACAAGGCTGTAGTGACAAAACTAAAGAAGTAAAAAAAAAAGACATCGGAGAGGTAGGAAAGAAAACAATAGTGATAAAATAGACAACTAAAAAACGAATTATTAAATGCAAAGATTATAGAAGTCATGCCTCTTTCTGCATTGGCTCAAGAGTTCCAACAGAAAACATCATCTACTACCAAATATGGAATACTAACGTATAGCCCGTCAAAAATAACGGGGTATGTACCACCCCCCCCCCCCCACTAGTATACCCTAACCTCACATTTCATAGGTAACTGAAATAAATATTGTTACG
>NW_013675681.1:0-3038 GCF_000517525.1 Limulus polyphemus
AGCTAGAAAATGTTATATACTACAATAAGGTTAGCTCGACTAAATAGCTAGAAAATGTTATATACTACAATAAGGTTAGCTCTACTAAATAGCTAGAAAATGTTATATACTACAATAAGGTTAGCTCTACTAAATAGCTAGAAAATGTTATATACTACAATAAGGTTAGCTCGACTAAATAGCTAAAAGTTCATTGGTTTCATCTCTGTCAGGCCAGCTCTAATAAATAGCTAAAAGTTCATTGGTTTCATCTCTGTCAGCCAGCTCTACTAAATAGCTAAAAGTTCATTGGTTTCATCTCTGTCAGCCAGCTCTACTAAATAGCTAAAAGTTCATTGGTTTCATCTCTGTCAGGCCAGCTCTACTAAATAGCTAAAAGTTCATTGGTTTCATCTCTGTCAGGCTAGCTCTGCTAAATAGCTAAAAGTTTATTGGTTTAATCTCTGTCAGAAAAATAATTTTTATTCTTTGCCTTTTTTTTTCACGTAATGTGAACACTGAATTTCCTAAAACTTACTATTTATTTAACATAATTTTAAATACCTGTTTTTATAAATTGATAAGCACAACATATCATTTTCAGTCAATCATCAGGTGTCACCTTTATTTTACTTAAACACTTAAGTACAGTTTTAAATATACATATATTTATCCATTTCTAAAGTAAAATATCCCTAACAACTTTTCACATACGCTCTCGCCCTTGGCTACACCGTATCAGAAATGAGATGCTTACAACAGTACATAGAGAAATAGACTAAACATTTCCTGGAAAACCGGTAATGGTGTTTAGATAGTGTTCATATTTCATACAAGTTAAAGATATAAAACAATTTAAATTATTTTATCAAAGCTATTAATAACTTCATTATTAACTTCTGATAAGAGCAAGTAACCTACTTAGATCAAAATCTACTTTTTGTAATGAATGTACTTAATCAAATATACTTTTCTTATATATAAATATTAGAATGTGTTGTTGGATCAGTTGGTAACCCTTGCTCTTAACACTATTTTAAGCAGTAAATGTTGACAGTCCTTTTCTTATATACGGGAATTGTGACAACGATGATAAAACTGTCAAACTACCTCACAAATACACTCAGTTTATTCAAATCGGTAATGATATAATAACTCATTTTAGAAAAACTATTTTGTTTAAAAATGAATATGTTTATTTTCTACCAAATCATTATTGCCATCATAAGACAGAATACACAAGCAAAACCTACACTAATTATCTGTGTGCCACTTGTGCATAGCTATATATTTAAAACTTTATTCCAAGTCCCAATATATATGGGAAGTATCATTTAATGTGTAACCTTTTCTTGTACAATTTAAAAAGTGACTAACCTCCTTTCAGCAATCTAAATCGGCAAGAGGACCAAAACTTATTGTCAAAGTCTAGAGAGTATAATGTCTATATATAAAGTAGAAAATCTTATTTCATGCCTACACCTTAGGAGTAATCTCAACCAAAACTTGTCATTTGGATCTAACCCCCCCATTAAAAAATCCACCCTCCGGAGACCCCACATGTTGAATGGGTACATTAGCGGACATATAGTAAAATCCTTAATTTTATTGATTGTTCTTCAAAAAGAGTATATACCAAAAGTCTTGCTAAAAGAATCATTATAAATTTGATCCATGTAATCAAGGACTTAAATCATGTAATAAGCAGACATTATTAATGACAGACATTTTTGAACATACATCCCATACAAAAGTCTTATACCGATAACATTACTGTTAAACAACAAAGTTATTCAATCTTTTGTAAACTTCACATCAGTCAGTAAACACATTTCTGAACTAACTGTATATTATCTAACATTTTTATAATGGTAAGGCATAAGCTGTTAATCTACACAATATCAAGACTTATTCCACCACAGTCACAATTATTTTTCGTTCTCTCAAGAATTTAATACAATATGGTCATAATTTCATGTTTGTGACTCTCAAAGCTAATCATTTAGCAGTTATAACGGGGCTTTTTGCACAATTAAGGTTTATTTTGAATCCATCACATTTTACCTGTTCTATTATATTATATTTCAAACTGGGTTTTCATGGTTTACCATTTATTGTAATATCAAGGACAATCCTTGTCCAAATGCCTTCCTTTGACAAATCCTAGACCAAATGTCTTTCAGGGATAAATCCTTGTTTGAATAACTTATGGACTGTTTTTGGCTTAGACTTGTTCAGTCATAACATCCAGTTACATTTAAAATTATTGGAAAAATAAGGCTTACCCTATAACAGCCATACTTGTGTTGTTGTTTTGATTTATCACAGTTTATCCTCTACTGTTTTGTTTTTTTAATATTAAGAAATTATTCTCACTTCTACTATTAAATGTTTTTCCTGGTTTAGTATTATCACAGTTTATCCAAATACGACGACAAATTATATTGTATTTACCCAAGCTTCTACTATTAAATGTTTTTCCTTGTTTAGTATTATCACAGTTTATCCAAATACGATGACAAATCATATTGTATTTACCCAAAGCTTCTACTATTAAATGTTTTTCCTTGGTTTAGTATTATCACAGTTTATCCAAATACGATGACAAATTATATTGTATTTACCCAAGCTTCTACTATTAAATGTTTTTCCTGGTTTAGTATTATCACAGTTTATCCAAATACGATGACAAATTATTTATTTACCCAAACTTCTACTATTTAATGTTTTTCCTGGTTTAGTATTATCACAGTTTATCCAAATACGATGACAAATCGTACTTTATTTACCAAAGCTTCAACTATTAAATGTTTTTCTTGGTTTAGTAGTATCACAGTTTATCCAAATACGATGACAAATTATATTGTATTTACCCAAGCTTCTACTATTAAATGTTTTTCCTGGTTTAGTAGTATCACAGTTTATCCAAATACGATGACAAATTATATTGTATTTACCCAAGCTTCTACTACTAAATGTTTTTCCTGGTTTAGTAGTATCACAGTTTATCCAAATACGATGACAAATTATATTGTATTTACCCAAGCTTCTACTACTAA
>NW_013675681.1:3857-17168 GCF_000517525.1 Limulus polyphemus
CCTTGTTTAGTATCATCACAGTTTATGTAAATACAACGACAAATTATATTGTATTTACCCAAGCTTCTACTATTAAATGTTTTTCCTGGTTTAGTATTATCACAGTTTATCCAAATACGACGACAAATTATATTATATTTACCAAAGCTTCTACTATTAAATGTTTTTCCTGGTTTAGTATTATCACAGTTTATCCAAATACGACGACAAATTATATTGTATTTACCAAAGCTTCTACTATTAAATGTTTTTCCTTGTTTAGTATCATCACAGTTTATGTAAATACAACAACAAATTATATTGTATTATCAGTTTCCTGCAAAATTATTCTTTGGTATTCTATTAAAATCACAAAAACAATACAGCATGGTTCACAAACATGTCATGGTTTTGTACTATTAATTCTTATACGTAGTAGATCAGGATTTTATTACCTGTGAAGCAATATTCACTTTCTATATTAGTACAGACATGGTTCTAAGTCATGGTTAAACTATAAAACCAATGAAAACTTACCAGAACAGTAACAACCCCTTGAATGGTACACTGCAACAGTCCTCTTGTAAATGACTTTTCTTTTGGAGACAAAGCTATGTCTGCATCTTTATTAAAATAGACAAAATGTAAAAAAAGAAAAGTGAAGATGTACCCCATGTAGAAAAGACAACAAACATATGATTGTACTTCTATGAAAGTTGAGTAACTTATTATGGATTTATAGGTTAAAATTCATACACTTAAAAATATCACTATCAGTTTTCAAAACAAAACAAAATACAAAACAAGTTATTAAAGAAAACAAAACTGACACTTACAACCAGTTCAATTACCAATGTAATAAAAATATGATATAGAATAACTCTTGATCATAATCTTAAACAATCAATGAAAAAATTATTAACTTTTATATTTGACCAAACAAAGAGCTAAAGGATCTTGAAAGAAATGTGAAGAGAAGCTGTGATATCATCAAACTTCTTACTTGCTCTGTCTGTTATTACAATGTTTGAATGTATCATATTGCATATCAGTAGCTGAGCTCATGGATGTCATGGACAGGTGTTAGGTACATGTATGTAGTAAAGAAACATGTGAACAGTAGCTGAGTACATGGATGTCATGGACAGGTGTTAGGTACATGTATATAGTAAAGAAACATGTAAACAGTAGCTGAGTACATGGATGTCATGTGGTTTCCTGTCTGCACAAAGATCTTGGTCACACAACTAATGATGAAGTGAGAGTGCTATCAGATTGATGTGTGGGTGAGCTGTCAAACAGGTGACCTGTTAAGTGATAACATCTGATCAGTCTCAACTTCATCACTACACAGTTCACAATCATAGTAAACACAACTTTAATCAAATTGTCAAACAGCTTGTCTATATCTGACATGAGCTGTTAGCTGTAGCTAGTTTAAAAGATGAACAGTAATCCACCTACTTGTTAAACCAAAGAATGCCTACTAGGATTAATGATTATTACATAGTGATCATAAACAGTTGTTTTAACCTTCTGTGTACAGATGGGTCAAATGTCATGGACGGGTGTTAGGTACATGTGTGTAGTAAAAAACCATGTAAACAGTAGTTGAGCTCATGGATGTCATGGACAGGTGTTAGGTACATGTATGCAGTAAAGAACCATGTAAACTATGAGCTGAGCTACTGTTTACATGGTTCTTTACTACATACATGTACCTAACACCTGTCCATGATATCCATGAGCTCAGCTACTGTTTACATGGTTTTTTACTACACACATGTACCTAACACCCGTCCCTGACATCTATGAGCTGAGCTACTGTTTACATGGTTCTTTACTACATACATGTACCTAACACCTGTCCATGATATCCATGAGCTCAGCTACTGTTTACATGGTTCTTTGCTACATACATGTACCTAACACCTGTCCATGACATCCATGAGCTCAGCTACTGTTTACATGGTTCTTTACTACACACACGTACCCAACACCTGTCTCAAAATATAAATGTTTGATATCACTAGTCAGTAACAGCGTTAGAACACTAAAACATGTGCTTATTTCTTTACTTTTTCAAGCACATGAATCACAGTTGCCATGCATGAATATACCTGTATGATACAATTTGTGTGAAATTCGACACTGTGCATGAAACACTCTGGGTTCCAGATTATCCTTGTTCAGGTTTTAGTTTGTTTATAAGAAGCCAATTATTCTCCCCATTCTATTAAAATAAAACTTCTAATTTAGTAACTGTACAATTCTAAATCACAAAGTAAATGCACAGCTGCAATTCTTGTGTTCAAGAAATATGAAATATTTCCATTTAAAGAACTTTATATAACATGATGTATTCAAAGAAGTAAAAGGCTGTAAATGGAAAATATACATTTTCTTTTTCATATATCTATTAATTATTCTTCCTAAACTTTTCAATTCAGAAAATATCTAAGTGTTTTTATGCAAATGAAACTTTCTACCTTTGGATAAGTCTAAAAACAACAGTAAGCTTTCTGCATTTTCTTAAAATTTAAAAGTGGTACATAGAAATGATAAAAAAAAATCTGCCATATACCAGTGTCAATTATACTGTATATTACAATAAGTTTAATATTTTTTAAATTTATTTTACTACTTCTCACCTCTATAAATCACAAAATCTGATGCTCTGACCAATATCCTACGAAAACGGTCAACAACTTCTGTAACACTGAGCTCCTTCCCTGTTGTAGATTTTCGTTTACTTGGAGGAGATGCACCACCTAAAGAAAACCGCCTGTTATCCGTAAACGACATTTTAGAGCAATTAGTATCCTGGACGCTCAGGGACAATGATGGTAAAACTGGTACAGGAAAGTCTATCTGACCCGGTGTTCGTATGGAATAAGGGTTCAAACTTTCCGGTAAAATGGTCATTAAATTAAAAAATGTTTCAGCTGCTCCACTTCCTGTAATAAAAATCACAACAAATTTAAACACTATAAAAAATACTAATAACTCGTACTGTCAATGTGAATTATAAAACTAATAACTCACCACAAAAACAGGCTAAAAGTTTTTTCTGGGCATAAGCATCTTTTTCGTTTTTTTTTTTAATTATCAATAATTCCTGACCACATCAAGCTACCTTCACAGAACAGAAAATTAACCCAGTACATGATGTAACTAACGCCCCACTCTAGCATGTTATTCAGCCCACGAATCTCCACGAGATGCCCTTTTAGAAAAACGGAACAACCTGTTGCAGATTAGTATCTACTGGTTCACACATAAATGATACAAGGTCTTCAGATAAAAACACACTAGTTACTGGAAAATGTTGTTCTGTTAAGTGTTATTTTCAGATCAACTAAAAAAAAAACATATACTTTAAAATGTTACATTGGGGGGGGGTCTTCTTCCAAGCTGAATTGTGTAAAGCCACATCAGAAAAAAAAGTGAGTACACTTTGTGTTTTAGAACATATAAAAGAAATAAACTACACAGTTATCAGCTGGTTACAAGTCACTGTTATTTATTATAATCACTTGAAATGCAAACTTTGAGTATTATACCTTATATTGACTTGATGACTATGTTTTATCTTTGTGGATTAGTTCAAACTTACACAGAGTGTATATGGTTAAAATAAAACATGAAATCTAGCAACTATTCAGTAATATCTGGAAAAGTGTACATGTGTTTAACTTTGTGTTCGCTAGTCAGTACATTTTAAACAAATCTTTTTTGTTACCAACTGATGTTACAATGTGACTGAGTGCTGTAAATCATAAAAGGGGTGTGAAAACTTGTTAACGGTCTTTTAGGGTGGTGACAAAATAATAAACCCACCATTGCTGAAAAGTCTGAATGTCAGCAATACATAAATACAAACATAAATCTTTAAATTGTTACCAAGTAATGAAAATTATTACAATTTTCAAATTTTTCAACTACATTTAACAAAATGCTTAGAGCAAGTTTCTTTCATACTCTTAACTGTTTGAAGAAACAACTTGTTATCCAATATTTAGGAAGAGAGCGAAACCATACACAACAGAGGATTTCATTAAGTTTACAAAAAAGAATCCAAATCACTTATTGAAATGTTTTCAATGTTACAGAAAGGTCAAGTACTATTTATTAAAACTATTTCACATAAATGCTCGTTTTTATCATACCAGAGTTTCTCGGGGTGAAATAATTCCAGTTGTGACTTTGGATTTGTGTAATTTATATCTACAACAGGATAGCCAACAAATATTGAAGGATGATTGGATAATATGATCACTAATCCTTTACTTCCAGTTGAACAATGAATGATGTCACACCTGACTGATTAGAGCTGGGATTCTGTGTATCTTATCATTTACTGAAACTAACAAGACTATGTTCAATTATAATATCAATAAAAATAACGTTTGGTCTCTGCTGAAAAGGAACAGTTAAACCCAATTCTTTACTAGGTGTTAATGCAAAAAAATCCCAAAATGGTGAACTAGCATTACCTCTTACAAATAACAGAACAAGATTGCCAAGCATAAATTTAAATCAAATGATAGATTTGTCAAGATAAAACTTATTTGTATTAAGGATAAAAGTGATCTTCCCAATATTCCAAATGCCTCCAAACCTTTTGAGATAAGTTATAAAAGATGTGAAACATCATTTTTTCCTACTTAATGAAACCTCTGATATAATAAGAACTTACTGTATGAACAAAATTCTTTATTTTAGCTATTATTATTACTTTCCCATTTATTACTGAACATGCTCAAAATGCATATTAATCTTACAAACTTTACTGTTTTTACCAGTTTTATTTACTGCTTTTTCATCAGATGCATGATCAGACAGAACATTGGTGTAAATGTAAACAAAGTCTAAAGCTGCTTGAAAGACTACACATTGGCATTCTCTCAGGGATTGAACACATCCCATCTGTGGACCTGAAAAAAACAAAGAATTTTATATTAGACCTACATGAAGTTATTTTAAATAATAAACTTAAAATAAGACCCAAAACTCGAGTCCTTTCGAATAGTTTCTTCTTCGTTCTCCTGAAGAATAGTCAACTATTTGAAAGCGCTCGAGTTTTGGGTTTTATTTTAAGTTTATTACACTTTATAAGTGATCCTTTGTGCTAACTTTTATCAAGATTGAGGTTTTAGATAATGAGATATTCATACTCGTACACACACACAAGTACATCTACTTTTACTTCTGAATTAGAAATTTTTCAAAACTTGGCAGGGTTTTAAAGTATTTCTTAAAAACACAAACTATTTTTTGTAACTAGTAAAAGTCTGTTATCAAGAGATTCATCTTTCCTGAGTAAAACTGTCAAATAATATGTTATTTTGTTTGGGTAGTAAAATACTAACACCCAACGCTGGACATACTAGGGTATGTACATCAGAGTTAGGCTTAACCAACAGAAGTATCATATTAAGAGGTACGTCACTTTTTCTGACTAAAACAAATAAACAAAGACATTCCTAAAGCAAAGTACTTAACTTTAATATACAAGTTTTAGAATCTTCTTATATAGTGAAGATTTGATAATAGTATCAAAGATATCAAGTGACTATCTTGGTATCCTTTGTGTTAAATACGTACCACTGTCATCATGCTGAATTCCTGTTTCTTCTTGTTTAGTATCATGAAGTTCATATTTTGTGGTATGTTTACTGTCATGCAATTCCATTGGTATTATTTAACTGTTACATATGTACTAGTGTCAAATATATGTTAATATTATAATTACATCAATATTTTTTTGGTACAAGAAATAAGTGTTCAATTGAATATACTGATTTTTTTTTTTTATGTTCAATAAATATAAATTATAAAATAATGAATATAACAGTTACATTTCAACAAACATTGACAATCTTACTGAAATTACACTTTCAAAACTTGGTTACACGTTTTATAATGGCTCAACTAAACGTTCACCATCGCACTTTATAGTTTGGTATTAAAACTTTAAATGTGAAGTAACATCCTTTAATCATGTATTTGATATAGTTAACCCTACCAAGATGGGTTTTCCTATGGTCAAGGTTCAAAGGCCATGTCATCACGTTTGTAGACTTACATTCAAAATTTCATTGAACTACTATTTTATGAAGGTATATCAATAAGTTTGGTATCAAATTGTAGATTATAATTTAAATTTTAGTATTATACATCAGTTGCTTTCTTAATATAAAAGTAAATATTGAAAAAATCCTAAATATTGATTTCTGTGTGTCACATGGTATGTTGAATGCAGTATTGGTTCAGATTAGATGTTTATGATGTCCAAATACAACACTATAGTTTCTTACAAATTAGGAACTCAAATTACAGACACGGGCAAACTAGAATATAAAATAAGAATCTCCTATCTTTTTTATTTGCTGATATCTTGATAGATTTAGTGAATCAAACACAGTGGCCCCACCCACCTCTTTCCATTTTTGGAAATGCTTATGTATACCTACTTCTATCTATGATGTGTGAACAACCAATTAGAAGCTCAGAATGTCCTCCCACGTAGTTCTCCTAGCCTTTGCAAAGTATTTACAAGGAAAACCCTTTCTTTACATGGCAGATTCCAAGTAGTAAGATAAGACATTATTGAGCTCAAAAAAATCTTTTTTTTTTAGACCCAAATTCAGCTTAGCTACAAAGCCTGATAAATTATATTGAAATTTTGTGGTATTTATATAGTAATTTATGATTTTTTTTGTTATTTCAAAATGTATATATAATACCTAAAAAAAATTTATTTGTTTTTACATCCTCCACATGCAAAATTTGATAAGGCTTAGCAACTTACACCAAGACACAAATTGGTACAAAGTTCGTAACTAGAAGAGATAAATGTTGTCTATAATTATTTATTTTCTGTTCTATGTTTTAAGAAAAATAACTGAAATTTAAGAACTTATTTGTAAATAAGAATAATTTATATTCCTATATAATGTATTAAAACTGAAATATGACTGTATTTTACAAAATACTGGTCCACTCAAACACATCCAAGATAGATCACTTTGTAAAGGCTAGTTTCATATTATTGGATACAGTAACATCAGTGCATGTGCTCCACATCATTCAACTTTTGTAACGTTAGTCATACACTGATGAAAATCCAATAAAATGAAAATAATGAATTTTTTTAAACATGTAAAATGTTACAAGATTTAAGTTATTTAGATTGAACATTTGTGGTTTTGTGTAGAATTGACCAAACACATACAAAGATACAATAGTGTAAATAATAGATAAAATAAAGTTTGTTTTCTAAAAAAAAGTTTGATAATTATCTGGAGGATATTAGGAGGTTATGGGAATTTTCTGATGCATAAAAGTTTTTTAAATCAAAACTACTCTGCATGATGGACAGTCAACATTCTGAAATAAAATGCACGAGCAAGTAATGTTAAATCCACCCACTCATATTAGAAGGGTTAACAGATGTTGTACTACATGGTTGTATAGTACAAGCAGGAATACTAAAACAAACTATTCTTCAGTTTGCAGGCACTTACTGTCTGCAAAACTCAAGCAACAGGGGTCTCTTAGTTTTAATTTTAAAAAAGTGATTATAAAAACAAGGGAAAAAACATGTCTTACTAACACAAAATATCTTAAAATAAAATAAATTGAAAAATTATGAATTTCCAGTAGGAGACTTACCATGCCATTTTTGTGGCTGACATTCAACAGAATACAACTTACCAAGTCATTTTTGTGGCTGATATTCAACAGAATACAACTTACCAAGTCATTTTTGTGGCTGACATTCAACAGAATACAACTTACCATGTCATTTTTGTGGCTGACATTCAACAGAATACAACTTACCATGTCATTTTTGTGGCCGACATTCAACAGAATACAACTTACCATGTCATTTTTGTGGCTGACATTCAACAGAATACAACTTACCACACTGTTTTTGTGACTGCCGTTCAACAGCATATAGTAGAGTCAAGAGATCAAAATACATCTGAACACTGGCAGCTCCAATCCCACTAGAAAAAAAATGAAAGTATACAAAATATCTTTAAACTCTGTCCTACAACCACAGAAATAACAATTTTGAGCAAAATCTGCATTCAATAGCCTAGCCAATTTGATGATATTGGATGTGGTGAATTACCAGATTGAAAACCCCATGTCACAACATGAAGAATACAACAATTTTTAGCAAAATCAGCAGTCATTAGCCTTAGTCGGTTGACAGTAATGGGATATTCCCATTTAGCAGATTGCAATACAAGACCCATATTATACAAAGAAGTATTTGTCAAAATATGGAACTGAAAAAATAACACTGAAATAAGGGCATTAACCCTATGACAATGATGCCATTTTTAAACCCCTTTCATGTTACTGAGTTACATTCAAAATTTAATTAAACCATTTTACTATAATTTTAATGAAATTATTATTATCAAATACGTTATAATTCAAAGTTTTATATTATACAATTTTTTATTCTTTTATTTCAAAAGAAACTTCTAAAACAATAATTAAAACTTCAGAACATATCGTGACCTCAGTTAAAAATATCAATTTTAGAGCTGATATAGGAGAAATGTGTGTGAGAATATAGACTGCCTTCCTTCTGACAGTCAAAGTACAACACACAAGAATGTAGACTGCCTTCCTTCTGACAGTCAAAGTACAACACACGAGAATGTAGACTGCCTTCCTTCTGACAGTCAAAGTACAACACACAAGAATGTAGACTGCCTTCCTTCTGACAGTCAAAGTACAACACACAAGAATGTAGACTGCCTTCCTTCTGACAGTCAAAGTACAACACACAAGAATGTAGACTGCCTTCCTTCTGACAGTCAAAGTACAACACACAAGAATGTAGACTGTCTTCCTTCTGACAATCAAAGTACAACACACAGAGGTTCTTGAGAAGTAGTTTGAGTACATTCCAAAAACTATTCAGACAAATCCTTTGTAAAAATTTCAGAGTCAATGATAAGTCACTCTCACTTTCAAAGTAAAAGATGTTTTGCTTAACAACAGTTTTAAATTGAATGTCATGCTTATAAACAATTGAAAGAACAAATTTCAAGCTATTTGTTGGAACTAGGCCAAGAAATGTTAGCAGTGAAGTAGTAAAGAAGTCCATTGTCTATAGAGGTGTCTCTAGTGCTTGGCCATATTTTCTCGCCTTATACATATGAGACTGATAGATAGTTAAATCATATTTAGGTTTTACTTTTATACTTTAGTTAATTATGCAGTATTTATGTTATAAAATTTATATTTGAAAGAGTTTAATGATTTTTTTAGTTTTACATATGGTTGACTCATTCATGAATGCTTATAAAATTGGTATGTGTAAGCCCAATTTTGCAAATACATCTCTGCCCAGTCTGCCGAACATAACTTTATAATGGCCCACGGGCACCAGTTGACTTATCGACACAAATAATAAAAGACAAAGAATTGGAAAGAAAAATAAAACATTAAAAATAAACTAAGTGAAATGGTAAAGACATGAAATTATGCACATGATCCAAAAATATATTTTAAGACGATTCTATGAAGTACATATTTCCATTTCTTAATTTTAAACATTTCAATGCACTGTACATTGATGATAATAGCTACAGTTAGTGATATGGTAGAGAAAATGGAAAATAAAATATAAACATTTACCTTACAAAAACTTTTGATATTCATTTTGGAAGTTCTAGAGATAATGCAGATGAAATGTGAAACTAAGATAATAAATAGTATTTTTATACTCAACATGAAACTCATTTTGTATGTGAACTATTCAGAGTGCAAGTGAAAATAATTATATTAAATAACAAATTTATTAAATAACAGAAATAAATAAAAATTAAATATTTTATTTTTTGAAGCTACATACTTTTATGAAAGTTCGTGTCAAATTTCAAACAATTTCATCCACGAGTTTCACTTTTGTAAAGAACTTCCATAAGATTTACATAACCTACTTGCAAATCATGTAGATCATGATTAACAAGTTTTAACATTTTCAGCTTAGAAAATTGTTTCCTTTGAGGAACAAAACTGCAGAGTAAGGGTGTTAACAATTTTCAACAAATTAAATCTTCTTGTATAGAAAATAAATGAAAATCTACCAAAGCAAAGTACTTGACAACCTGATGTATCCTGTGCTGCCCGCAATATCAGAAACTGTAATCACATGGTGATTACTGACAGAAGCACAGTTCAGTTACTTTACTACTTTTGAAGTTTATTTTACACAGCAGTAATGTAACATTAAAACCTAATTTTTAACCTTAAAAACATTTTCCTTATTTTCTGTATCCAACTATGTGTAGTATAGGGGATAGTGAAGTAAGACTAGTGGTAAACATTATAGGGGCTAGTGAAGTAAGACTGGTGGTAAACATTATAGGGCTAGTGAAGTAAGACTGGTGGTAAACATTTTCCTTATTTTCTGTATCTAACTATGTGTAGTATAGGGGATAGTGAAGTAAGACTGGTAGTAAACATTTTCCTTATTTTCTGTATCTAACTATGTGTAGTATAGGGGATAGTGAAGTAAGACTGGTGGTAAACATTTTCCTTATTTTCTGTATCTAACTATGTGTAGTATAGGGGATAGTGAAGTAAGACTGGTGGTAAACATTTTCCTTATTTTCTGTATCCAACTATGTGTAGTATAGGGGATAGTGAAGTAAGACTGGTAGTAAACATTATAGGGGATAGTGAAGTAAGACTGGTGGTAAACATCTTTAGACAAACTACATATTAAGTTGAGAATGTTGTTCTCTTCTTATTACATTATCATGGTCGGTTGAGGTAATTTTTATTTATTTATTTGTATTTTTATGAACACTGAGTTTCTGGCTGTGCTAGTGGAAAGTAGCTGGTTTAAACTAACATTTGTTAAAATGTCTCAAATGTGACTCCTCTGATATTGTAGAGTAAGGGGGAGTAACACTAGCTACAGGCAGGTTAAAATGTGCATGTTGCACCTTTTTAGAAAGTTACTTTGAAAATTTAATTAAACTACTTTATTATCATAGTATAGGAATAAACTTGGCATCAAAAAATATATAATAAATCAAATTTTAATACTATACAACTTTTAAGTTCTTATTTTTATAGGGAAATATTTGAAAAATTCCTCAGTTGCTCTCTAGGTCTCCCCTCTTCTCTAATTTAATTACCACCTCTTCAAGAAGTATAGATATAACAAATTACTCATTATGATATTGTTATTACTCAGGCAAAGCATAATTTTTATAGCTTTCAATCATTTGTTTATGAAGCCATAAACTAGAATTTCAGACACACTTACCACACCCACCTGTCATATCCTGTCTTTCACAAATTGCCACTAGAAAATCGGACACACTTGCCACACCCACCCGTCACATCCTTTCTTTCACAAATTGTCAATATTTCACTCTGACATTTAACACTACATTATTTATAATCAATAAAAATCCATATTTTAATCTACTAAGTGACATATTATATTACGATGTTTTCTGTACATAGAAATATCTATTTTGCTTTCACTTCAAACTTTATTCCCATGGGAAAAGCATCAATAAAATTCGCTTAATATTTTAATGCCTCTTATCACATAGTTAGAAATCCAGAAAAATTATGATAGTTATAAAATATTGTCTGCTTTTTACATGTTAATATTCTGTGTTCTTAAGTGCAGTGTTTAATTAAATATAAAATTTAGTGCAGTAGTACCATAAGTATAAAAAAGTAGGGTTAAGTTTCATCAATAGTCAATGACAATAAAAAAAGTGCTGTATTTTTATTTTTTGTATGTATTCTTTATTTATTATTATAAACGTAACTAAAATGTAAAAATCAGAAACATGTTACATTAGAGAAGGTAAGATAAAGAATATTAAATATTTTTCCATAAGGTATGCTCATGCATTATGTAAATTCGATAGGGTAATACGAGCTGCAACATTTGCCATGTGAGTTACAACTTGTGTGGCAGGATTATTAGTTAGACACAGTGCAAAGGGCAATAAAATAAAATTTAAGTAGAAACAAATGTATAACTATTACAAGTTTAAAGCTATTTAGGATAAACAAATATACCTTCCTAATACAAATTAGACATTCTAGAAAAAAAAGATTTTTTTTTTTTTGTTTTAAATGGTGTTTATGAAGCGCTAAGACAGCCACAAACTTATAACCATCACAATGTAGTGCTAAGACAGCCACAAACTTATAACCATCACAATGTAGTGCTAAGACAGCCACAAACTTATAACCATCACAATGTAGTGCTAAGACAGCCACAAACTTATAACCATCACAATGTAGTGCTAAGACAGCCACAAATTTGTACCGGTCAAAGTATAAACAGTATTTGTTAATCATATATTCATGTACTTATATAATATAATATATAACACTGTTGGAAGACTGATTTGATAAATACACATATGCACCATGTTTTATAAAAGAAGTCATATAACTGGTTCTCACTTTCTAAATTCCAACTCTTGAAACCATAGCATTTCTTCAGACTGGAATAGGTGAAAAATGAAGTATATACAAGTAATATAGTAATATGGTTACAAGTAAATAGACACCACCTTTTCAGAAAAAAATGAATTTTTTCAGTCATATTCACATGAATTGATATATTTATAATTTTAATTAAGATCTAGTAGATCTTCCTTTCGCTTCGTGGAGTTCGTTGATCCTTTGGGGTATCGTGAGAATCATCTGGTCAATTTTAGATTGTGGGATTTTCGCCCACTCTTGCTTCAAAACTTGGAGTAGTTCGCTCTTCGAAGTTGTTTTTTTTTGTTGTTGTTGTTTCTTGACTTGCCGGTCGAGTATTTACACACTGGCTCGGCCAGGGCAACTTCTGGATACCATTTTTTTCCTGCCACGTTTTGGTGTTTCTAGCAGTGTGACACGGTGCTCCATCTTCCTGGAACAACATTGTGTTGTTGTCCACGAAACCAGAGGAATAAAGTGGCAAGAGTCCTTCCGCCAATATTTCGACGTATTTCGCAAAATTTATGTTGCCAACGCACTCCACTAAGCTCGATCTCCCACTAACCCAAACAGCTCCCCAAACCATCACGCTGAAACCATCATGCTTCACAGTGGGCTGCAATCTGTTGAGCCAAACCTCTTGGTGAGGCATTCTCCAGACCCATATCCTCCCACTGTCCGAAAATTGAGCGAATCTTGATTCGTCTGAGAACAATACAGTCTTCAAAAAGTCCAGAAGCTTGGTCATCATATCACTTGCCCACTTCTTTCGTCTGACTATGTTGGCAGGTCTTAATAAGGGCTTCCGTCTAGCTGCCCTGCAACGGTACC
>NW_013675681.1:17626-19834 GCF_000517525.1 Limulus polyphemus
TAGTATAGCATAAAGTCTTAGCTAATAATCCATATTTAAATAGTATATAAGTTTTAAGTTCTTAATTCTACAAGGCAATATTTAAAAAAAAAAACGAATTCCCCCTAGTGTGACACATTATCTCTAGGTATCTTCTCTTCTCTATTTTATCCACCACCCCTACAATAACTACAAAATTAAATGTAAATTAGTCACCATAAAATTGACATTGCTAAGCTAAAACCATAATTTTTTTTTATTGCTTTCAATTTTGTTTCGTTATAGATCTATGAAATAGAAAATCAGACCCATCCTGCCACATCCTCTTTCAGGAATTGTTGATAGTTCCCTCTTACGTTTAATTATACATTACCTATAACCAATAGAAAGCCAAGGTTTTCCTCTATCAAATGACATATTGTATAACATTGTGTTCCGAACAGAGAATTGTCAATTGCTCTTATAATACACGGTTCATTCCCATGGGAAACTTAACGATTAGCTTGGATGACTTTGTAATGGCTCTTGTTACATGGTTAGAAAGCCAGACAATTTTGAGAGTTAAGGGAAATTGTCTACTTCTTGCATGTTATTAGTCTATGTTCTTTGGCACATTACTTAATTAAATTAAAATTATTTAGGGCATTACTACCATTAGTGTAAAAAAGTAGGGTCAAATTTCATCGACTATTGACAGCAAGAAAGAAGAAGATTGGGTAAGTACTTTATTTCTTGCTTATTCTTTATTATTAAAAAGTAACTAAAATGTAACAATAGGAATCTTTTTTAGGTTAGTTAAGATTAGATTTGATAAAAAATAATGAAATAATAAAAATGTTTCATGAGGCATGCACACGAGCAGCTCGTTGTAGCCCATGGGTAATGTAATTCAATAGTGTTACATGAGCTGCACAGATAGTACTTAGACAAGGTTCAAAGGGCAATAAAACAATAAAATTTAATTATAAATAGATGTATATTATTACAAGTTTAAATCTACTTGGGATAAACGAATGTAGTTTCACGCTACATTTGAAGTCATTCTAGAAAGAAAAAGAGGGTAATTTAGATTTATTTAGATTGGGGTGGTTAGTCAAATTGACCAGCCTTGCATAGAGTTAGGGTAGAGAAAATAACAGAAAAAATATAAAATATGAAGTTTACTGAAAACAAATATTTGAAATGTATTGAGAAGGTTTTAGAGATTACATAAATGAAATTTGATATTTTTGAGTTGAAGAAAAGTATTTTTAATTTTAACATAAAAATCACTTTGCACACGGACTATTCAAAACAAATACTCAATATATTCATGGCCAAATCTTTATTTTAATTCATTAAAAATACCTCACTAAAAAATATGAATTTTTTGAATGTGAAAAACATGTTAACTGAAAGACCGTTAAATTTTGTGAATATATACATAATATATTGAAAGTTAGAAGTATTAAATCTATAAAGACTGTACGAATACAAAGAGGTCAGGTGGTCGGTCAAATTGACCAAGCCCATGTCAAAAGAGTTAAACCATCCTTAGAATAATATATCAATTCACCTAAGCCTCTTTCCTTAACTTCCAATACCTCATGTCTCATATCCATGATATCAGAAAAACATAGGTTCAAGAAGTGTAAATATGAAATGATAGAACATGAGACAACAGTACACAGAAGAAATATACAAAAACACTTTCTGGAAGCTCAGGGGACCTGAAGTCACTCAACTCCCCTTATATATATCACTCATTCAGTTACACCACCATTCCCAGTTTGCCCCTGAAGAAGAAAAGTCAGGTTATAAGATTTTTATCGTTTCATGTCAATGGATTTTAATGATTGAATTACTTTTTCACCAAGACATGATCCCTTTTCTTCATTCACTTTCTCTGTAGGTTTGATGACTAGCTTATTGTAATATTGACATGTCAGTCAGCAAGAGGTTTTACCAATGATTACAAGCTTCTATACAAGTATATCATTAAGACTATTTGATTTTAGAATCTTATGATTTCTAATTGTAATTAAGGAAAAACATTTCTGAAGGAATTTCAGGGATTTTCATTATATAACACATGGATTATCCTCAGTATAGCCATACCTCACTTTAAACCATGACTAGAGGTAACACATGGATTACCCTCAGTATAGCCATACCTCACTTTAAACCATGACTAGAGGTAACACATGGATTACCCTCAGTATAGCCATACCTCACTTTAAACCATGACTA
>NW_013675682.1:0-2630 GCF_000517525.1 Limulus polyphemus
CTTTTGCCTTCCACAAGTCACTGCCCAAGAGGCCTTTCGCTCAATACCAGAACTGTCAGTTGAGTTGGACAGACAAAAGATAAATCAGAAATGCTACTTTTTCGCGCTTCTTTATCTTGAAACCGAAATGGAGAAACTAAGAGGAATGTAGGAAAATATGAGCAGTTATCGTGACTTTTATCACAAATTTTAGGCCTATTGGTTTCGGCGTTTGAACTGCAACGTTTAGTTCTGTAATATGCATGATTTGTTATGTCATAGTCCATTGAAATTTAGGTGTTTGAAATAATAGGACTGTTTGCAGTTAGGATTAAAGGTTTTCATGGGGAGTTAATTGGTATTCTTCCTCTGACTGTATTCATTCTATTTTCTGAAATTGTGTTTCTTGTTTTTATTTTATTTTATTTATTTGAAGGATTTATTTTATTTCCCTTTTGGTTGTGAAGCGCAAAATTACAAAACGAACTATCTGAGCTCCGCCTTCCACGAGTATCGAAGCCCGACTTTTAACGTCCTAAGTATCCAGATATACTGGGGGGGGGGAGGCTTCCCCTTTCATCGTTGGATTCTTAATCAAGAACTGTGGCACTTCTCAATCTGTGTTCCTGGTACAAAACAGTCTGTATTACATGATGCCTGATAGTTGCATCTATGTCCCTGGTACAAAACAGTCTGTATTACATGATGCCTGATAGTTGCATATTCTATTCAGTCATTTTCTGCCTGTCTGTCTGATCGAGTTTTAGTTAAAGTTAATGACTTTTGACTGATCCTTCTATGGCAACTCTTATTAATGTTGTATAATTTTTAATTTAAATTGAATTAAATTCTGAGAAAGTGTGGAGGTTTGGGAACGTTTTTTTATTGCATCTACAACTATTCAGTAAAGTAAGGGATGTGAAAGAATATAATATATATATATATGCACATGTATATATGGTTACATTTTCAAGCCAGTTTTCTTAAAGGAAACGTATTATATACAAATATGTAAGTGTGTGACCAGCAGTTTTATTGGGATATTTTTATTTGCATACTTACAATCATCATAGTACATCGTCGTGCGAGCAACGAGCATTGGTAATATGTATGAAATGTTTTATTCCCCAGGATTAAAGATTTCAGACTGTAGTTTGAAACATAAGGTTCACAGATAGGATTAGACACAATGTATTACTGTAAGAAGAAGAAAAGAAATAACTCTTAAATCATAGAAAAAATATGTCGAGAGAAAAATTCTAGATACAATGACATAAAGAATGTAATCAAAATAAATCCTACTTTTGTAAGACACTTAAATAACAGACAGTAAAATGCTAAGGAGAAGGTTAAAAACTTCAAGATTGACAATAATTAGAAACACAATGAAAAAAAAAAGACAGCATCAAATAAATAATAATATGGCTTAACAAACCACGTGCCAGGACAACATCAAATAAATAATAATATGGCTTAACAAACCACGTGCCTATTTGTTTCTTAATACATGCAAGTCAGCGATCAAGTTCACTAACAAGTTAGTAATCTATTTCTACACACTAAAACCACGTAATTAAAAAGACATAACAGTCAAACTAACCTTGTTCTTCAAGTTAGGTAAGAAAATCTTTGGTGCAATAATGTCTGACACATCAAAAATGAAGTAAAACACTATGCGTTAAAGTTTTACGTAAGACGGTCCATATCATAAAAGATGTAATCAAATAACAGCCCTGTGTTTCAATGGTTTATTGAAGATGGTTTTCCCGCTTTTTTGATCTCTCTACCATTAAAGACCTCAAAGAGAAAAAGAGGTCATGGAAAAAACGAAGTTAATATTGAAAATATTACGAGCCTTCTTCTCCAAAGTCGACCGAGAAATAGAGTTTCTAAATTTACATTCTGAAGTACCAAGTTCTAGTATGAAGCCACAATCTTTCCAGATCTTTCAACAGCTATTCGTCAATATCAACAGAAATAAACCACACAGGATTAGAATAGACAAAACATTTAAAAATCTTGTGCCTATATTTGAGGAGAAACATGTTATATATGGAGTTAAGTGCAAAGAATATGTCGGAAATACAAATAGACCATTAAAGTGAGACGTCAGGGACACAGGCATCATGTAATACAGACTGTTTTGTACCAGGGACATAGATGTAACTATCAGGCATCATGTAATACAGACTGTTTTGTACCAGGGACACAGATGCAACTATCAGGCATCATGTAATACAGACTGTTTTGTACCAGGGACACAGATGCAACTATCAGGCATCATGTAATACAGACTGTTTTGTACCAGGGACATAGAGCCGGAAGCTGTGGAATCATTACTACAACACAAGTATTATTAATACACTGTACTATACCACAGCTTCCGGCTAATAATACTTGTGTTGTAGTAATGATTATACACTGTACTATACCACAGCTTCCGGCTAATAATACTTGTGTTGTAGTAATGATTATACTTTGTACTATACCACAGCTTCCGGCTAATAATACTTGTGTTGTAGTAATGATTATACTCTGTACTATACCACAGCTTCCGGCTAATAATACTTGTGTTGTAGTAATGATTATACTCTGTACTATACCACAGCTTCCGGCTAATAATACTTGTGTTGTAGTAATGATTGAAAGGA
>NW_013675682.1:3437-6718 GCF_000517525.1 Limulus polyphemus
TTCCTCTTAGTTTCTCCATTTCGGTTTCAAGAAAAAGTAGCATTTCTGATTTATCTTTTGTCTGTCCAACTCAACTGACGAGTTCTGGTATTGAACGAAAGGCCTCTTGGGCAGTGACTTGTGGAAGGCAAAAGATAGACCAAAAACACTATTTTTACCAACCTCTTACTTTCAATTCGAAATGCGGAGGAAAACGATATATAGTTAGTAGGATTTTTATCACACGTTTTAGGCCTAGCGATTAGAGAAAAATTAGGCCTAATGATTAGAGAAACGTCGCCATTTCTTTCAGGTCTCCTAAATTTCGTTGTTTTTCAATATAATGATTAAAATTGCGCATGTTTTAACAGCATTCATTACCAATATTCTTCTGTTAATTTAACTATATTGTAAAGTAATTACTGGTAAACAGACTTAATACTTATGTACGTATAAATGCAGACAAGAAATATTACCAACACGCGTATTAGCAGCAATATAACTATGATCTCGTGCTTTTCTAACGTGATTATTTTTATTTTGTAAACGTTTTTTTCAGTTAATGTTGTAATCTGTCTGACGAAGGACTCAGTAAATAGTTGGAAATAAAACCTTTGTAAATCAACATTGTAAGTCAGCCGGTGGCTTTCCTTTTTACATTAACTGTTAACACCTTTAAATGACATTAAAAAATGGACCTCATGCTCATCCCTGATAGCCGGTTCTACTTATGTATCAATAATTGAACTGGTCCTGTCTCATCAGGATTATGTTCTAGCTTGGTACCGACTCCAGTTTCTCATCACGTTCAACCTTCCTATTTCACCAAGATGACCTCTTAGCTCTGCAATGACCAACCACTGCTTATCCTCATCTTCAATCTGCATATTTCATCACGATGACCTCTTAGCTCTGCACTGACCAACCACTGCTTATCCTCATGTTCAATCTGCATATTTGATCACGATGACCTCTTAGCTCTGCACTGACCAACCACTGCTTATCCTCATGTTCAACCTTCCTATTTCACCACGATGACCTCTTAGCTCCGCACTGACCAACCACTGCTTATTTTCATGTTCAATCTGCATATTTCATCACGATGACCTCTTAGCTTTGCACTGACCAACCACTGCTTATCCTCATGTTCAACCTGCATATTTCATCACGATGACCTCTTAGCTCTGCACTGAACAACCACTGCTTATCCTCATGTTCAACCTGCACATTTCATCACGATGACCTCTTAGCTCTGCACTGACCACCATTTAGTCTCATGTGTAACCTTTATATCTTATGAGGATGACTTCTTATTTCTGCACTAACCACAGGTTTTCCTCATGTCCAATCTTTATGTCTCATTGACATGACTTCGTAGCTCTGCACTGACCACAACTTCGCCCTATATTTAACCAGTACATTTCACAATAGACTATTTTCAGCTCTACACTGACCACAGATCACCACTCATCTTATACTAAGCCTTTCTACTTTACTATCTCTTAACGCTACTTCTTTTACGTCTAACCTCCACACAAACACCTTCATGGTACATTAATCGCTCTTCTTTTATACATTATACTTTACCACGAAAGCCACTCAGTTTGCACAGACAGCTGTTTCTATTCATTTTCAACTTTTCTATATCATCTTTAATGCCTTGATGTTAATTATTGGTCCCGTAGATACAACTACTGTAAAATAGCGAAATTTTCTCAAGAGAAACTAACATCCAATCTTTCTTCAGCTAATGGAAATCTGACTTCCACCCAAGATACAACTACTGCAAAATAGCGAAATTTTCTCAAGAGAAACTAACATCCAATCTCTCTTCAGCTAATGGAAATCTGACTTCCACCCAAGATACAACTACTGCAAAATAGCGAAATTTTCTCAAGAGAAACTAACATCCAATCTCTCTTCAGCTAATGGAAATCTGACTTCCACCCAAGATACAACTACTGCAAAATAGCGAAATTTTCTCAAGAGAAACTAACATCCAATCTCTCTTCAGCTAATGGAAATCTGACTTCCACCCAAGATACAACTACTGTAAAATAGCGAAATTTTCTCAAGAGAAACTAACATCCAATCTCTCTTCAGCTAATGGAAATCTGACTTCCACCCAATAATTGACGTTTTTATGTTGGCGAAAGCGTAGATTGCAAGAGAAAGAAATCTGTTAGGAATATCTGGTGTATTTTTACTTAGTTCATGAAACTTCATCCTTCTGATTTGTAGTATAGCAGTAGAACCGTCTCCTCCAATGATGTTCATCCTGTGAAATTAATAATTCTGTTTCCAAGGATCAAAAACAACAACAGTATTTAGTACTTGCTTTTAAAACAACAGCACACGTTACATCTTTATTTAAAATCAATAACACAGTTCACTACTCGCTTTTAAAACAGCACAGTTTACTACTTAAAAGTAAACCTGATAAATCGGATAAACAGAGTAAAATTTAATGAAAGTATAATGTTTCACCAGGTTAACCTGACATCATCAGGTACGTCAACTATAACGATCCTTCACAAAAATTAGGCACAATAAAAACTCTCTATCATGCAGTGAAGACAATTTGCTCCAGCAACGAACATTTACAGCCGGATCTCAAGGTGCTGAAAAATGAATTAACAGTCCAGAACGATTTCCTGCTACAACCCGTAAAGAAGGTCATCTCAACGCTAGAAACGGAAACATCTGAAGGCCACGACAGGTAAGTTATCGAGGAACATCCCATTTATTGCATAATTCCCTTCATCCCAAAGGTTTCACATTGCACCAGAATGTATTGGAAAAAAAAATATATTAATTTACCGATACAATTTGTAGTTCTTCCCGGTAGAAAATTAGGTCAACTTTTATCAATAGAATACAAAGATACCAATACATCCTGTTACATATACCAAAAAAAGTGTGAAATTGCGACGAAACTTACATTGGAGAAACCTACAGGCAAGTTACTTCACCCGGGTTAAAGAACGTTACAAACCGCCTTCTCATGCCCATGAACATATATCTAAATATGCTCATTCATTTCATCTTGATAATGTTAAAATTCTTAGCAGATAAAAAAAATATAAACCATCGTAAAATTAAGGAAGCCTTGCTTATAAAACAGTTTATGCCTAGAATAAATAAGTATTCTGACACACAGTTGTATCTATTCTAACTTTAACTTAACTATGTTGATGTTCAAAAAAGGTTTTTATATTATTTTCTGTGAATCACTTTACCTCTATTTACAATTTTCAAGTTACAATATTTGATTTATAAATTTTGTTGTTATAATATTTTAT
>NW_013675682.1:7682-10386 GCF_000517525.1 Limulus polyphemus
AGTTAGTTGTTATGTGTAATATTTTCAACAATGTATCATGTAATATAATATATTCTAGTTAGTTGTTATGTGTAATATTTTCAACAATGTATCATGTAATATAAAATATTCAAGTTAGTTGTTATGTGTAATATTTCCAACAATGTACCATGTAATATAAAATATTCTAGTTAGTTGTTATGTGTAATATTCCCAACAATGTATCATGTAATATAAAATATTCTAGTTTGTTGTTATGTTTTCAAACACCAGCACACTTTTACTACTTAGTTTTAAACATCAGCACACTTTACTACTTAGTTTTAAACACCAGCACACTTTTACTACTTAGTTTAAAAAACAACAACACTTCTTCGATTTTTTCTAGAATCATTTCCGGGAAAAATAATATGATACGAATATATCACTTAAAGATGAAGAAATAACATAAGAACAGAGATTCTTATCTTCGTGACATTTTATCATATTTTTACTTTAACATTTTTTATAATAAAACTTGTTTTATCTTTTTGTATTTCTATAAATATAATCGACAGTGTACCGATTATGAATATTAGTCTGAGAATAAATTTGACCTTTAGATACACATATACATATTTCATTCTCGTTGTCAAACGGCTGATTTGTTTGTTTGTTTGTTTTTGAATTTCGCGCAAAGCTACACGAGGGCTATCTGCGCTAGCCGTCCCTAATTTAGCAGTATGAGACTAGAGGGAAGGCAGCTAGTCATCACCACCCACCGCCAACTCTTGGGCTACTCTTTTACCAACGAATAGTGGGATTGGCCGTCACATTATAACGCCCCCACGACTGAAAGGGCGAGCATGTTTGGTGTGACGGGGATTCGAACGGCTGATTTGAAACAGCAAAATTATCTACAAATTCGTTCACTTAAAGAGAAACGTTCGTTATTGATGTGGCTCAAGATATAACGCGAAAAACTCCCAGCATCGTGACCCAAGCTTCTCTTCTATATATATATATATAAAAAAACTTTCGAGAAAGCCTCCATTTTTCACGATCAGATTTGAAGCTACGTTAAGCTAGTGAACGTCACGACTAGATTGAGAAAAATAACTTTATAAATGATTACCAAGTAGAATGGTTTTTGATATTACATGATACATTGTTGGAAATATTACACATAACAACTAACTAGAATATTTTATATTACATGATACATTGTTGGAAATATTACACATAACAACTAACTAGAATATTTTATATTACATGATACATTGTTGAAAATATTACACATAACAACTAACTAGAATATATTATATTACACGATACATTGTTGGAAATATTACCCATAACAACTAACTTGAATATTTTATATTACATGATACATTGTTGGAAATATTACCTAAGTAGTAAAAGTGTGCTGGTGTTTAAAACTAAGTAGTAAAGTGTGCTGATGTTTAAAACTAAGTAGCACCAGCACACTTTTACTACTTAGTTTTAAACACCAGCACTCTTTTACTACTTAGTTTTAAACACCAGCACATTTTTACTACTTAGTTTCAAACACCAGCACACTTTTAAAAAACATCAGCACACGTTACACCTTTTCTTTTAAACATCAGCACACTTTACACCTTTCTTTAAAAACATCAGCACACGTTACACTTTTTCTTTTAAACATCAGCACACTTTACACCTTTCTTTTAAACATCAGCACACTTTACATCTTTCTTTAAAACATTATCACACTTAACATCTTTCTTTTAAATATTAGCACACTTGATATATTTATATCGGCACTTGTGTATGATGTTGAAATAATAAATGCACACAACGTTAAAATCAATACACAATTAAAATCATTTCAAAATAATGACTCTACATGTTTCGACGTGTCACACTTTACGTCTTTCTTTAAAAACACCAGCACACTTTACTACTTAGTTTTAAACATCAGCACACTTTACTACTTAGTTTTAAACACCAGCACACTTTTACTACTTAGTTTTAAACACCAGCACACTTTACTACTTAGTTTTAAATCTTTCTTTAAAAACATCAGCACACGTTACACCTTTTCTTTTAAACATCAGCACACTCTACACCTTTCTTTAAAACATCGGCACACGTTACATCTTTCTTTTGTAAAGTGTGCTGATGTTTAAAAGAAAAGGTGTAACGTGTGCTGATGTTTTTAAAGAAAGATGTAAAGTGTGCTGTTATGTATAAAGCAAGTAGTAAACTATACGACGAAAGGAAGTACTCTGTCGTAATTAAAAGTAAACTTGATAAATCGGATAAATTTAATGAAAGTACAACGTTTCACCAGGTTAACCTGACATCATCAGGTACGTCAGCTACAATGAATGCATTGAAACAACAAATATATATTATACAGCGCAAGGGTCCATTGAACTTTGATTGGATAAATTTAACAGTAAGGTATGATATTTCCGGGGGGTGTTTATTGATAGGGCTTCACTTCTTGAGGGTCAATGTCCGTATCAAAAATATAAAATATTATAACAACAAAATTTATAAATCAAATATTGTAACTTGAAAATTGTAAATAGAGGTAAAGTGATTCACAGAAAATAATATAAAAACCTTTTTTGAACATCAACATGGTTAGGTTAGTTAGAATAGATACAACTGTGTGCCAGAATACTTATTTATTTTAGGCATAAACTGTTTTATAAGCAAGGCTTCCTTAATTTTACGATGGTTTATATTTTTTTTA